>NC_080635.1:16510080-16647580 GCF_027579445.1 Ammospiza nelsoni
GAATGGCTCTTTGTCTTGGCTTATTTGCTCAGAAGAAAATTTTGTTTTTCAGCAAGCACCTTCAATTCAGCTTCCTTTCAGTCTCCTGAAATATCAGCATGTGCATTAAAAATAACCTGTTTATAACTCTTGAAGGGCAACAATGGATCAACAGCTTATTGTACTTCTTGTTTATTAGAAGTAATCCCTATTCTGCACCTACAAAAGACAATCAGGGCTTTGCTAGCCAGTGAAATAAAAGCAGGATAAGACCATATGGTTCTTGTTAAACAAGCCTCATCTTCCTATTGTTGATACTTATCTCCAAAATAAAGTATTTCTGCAGAAAGCATATTCCCATAGTATATTCTCTTTCCAATGACCAGCTGGTTGCCAGTTTGTTATTTGCACTGCAATAGACCACTTTCATCTATTTCTATTTCGGTCCAAGAACACCATTTGTACATTGTCCAACTTGGAAATGTTAATTTGACACCATTGGTCACGGGCCTTTTAACTTCAAGTGGCAAACTTCCAGCTAGCTGCCAGTTGAGTATTTACATTGGAATGTTTCTTAGCCCAGAAATAAACTATTTGTTCACCATAAGCATCAGCAGCACACCAATAATTTCTACAACCTACATATGTAGAAAGGTGCAACCCACTCCACTTTGCTGTTGTCTCCTCAGTAACCTCCTAAGAAGATCCCTGGGGAGATGCTGCTTCTCTTGAGCCAAGACAAAGGCATCTATTTCCCTCTCTACGCATGTACATAACATTCATGGAAGTTACACGTGCATATTCAACAGCGAGGAGCAGGACCAAAGTTAGGATGGATGGGCAGGACTCTCACAGCTTCTCCCAAGACCCCAGACTGCCATAAAGCCTGAAACACCTGGAAGACCCCAGTGCAAAAATACCCAGCTGCTTTGGCATCATCTAAATCTTCCTGAACACTAAGCTCCCTGCACATAACCATAAGAGTAGTGTTCAGGAAAGAGGCAACACTGCATGTGGTTGAATGCAGTTTTTCAGAAAGCAGAGTGGCCTGAGTCCCATTGGATTTTGCTTAGGAGATTGCTATTACTTCCAGTAATACAATTTAGGCTTCCTGAAAGAATATTATACTTTGAGCTCTTTTCAATGCAGTGAAAAACAGAGGCAGGAAAAAAAAGTTCTGCTTGGTTCTGTGATTTAACTTCAGGAATGTTATGCAGTGGCAAGCGTGTGTTTCATGTACTTTGTTTGACTCTGTTAAAATAAAACATTTCCTTTTCACTTATTCCTGCAATGACCTGCGGATGGGAGAAGCTAAAGAAAGACTTTAATGAGTTCGAAGTGTAAACTCCATGACTAGAAACCTCCTCCCTTAAAGAAAAAAGAATAGTGACAATAATGCGCTGTTCTCCCCTTTGTTCTTCCTATTTAGTCAGGTAATATACCCATCAACTTTTGTATTAATCTTCTTGTTCCAAGTAAAAAAAAAAAAAATTCAGTTTGCAGGAGAATTACCAACTGACCCTACAGAAGTACTTTAACAAAACTTCAGAGGACTAACTGAGATGTACAATTTATACTATTTTTTAGCACCTAAAATGCACCTAGTACATTTAGCTCAACATCCCCATCCACCTGCGCCTCACAACCGTAAGGAAAATGAAGGTTAAAATGAAAATACTGGCCAGTGTGAAGAGCGGGGGTCCTGAAAATGCTTGTCATGTGAGCTAAGAGAAGGTGTCCATCCTGCATCAGGCTGGACTCCCTCCAAGGCTCCCAGACTCTTCTCCAGAGTCCAGAATGGAACAGGGAGAATTTTCAGTGCTAAGGACATGACTTACGAAGTGATTTTGTATCTTAAAGACTCAGGTGCTAAAAAAATTCTCTTTGCCATAGAAGTCATGTGTAAGAGGTTCATTTCCTACCCACCTACATGGCTGGACAGAAGAGTGATAAGCGACACTCACTGTTGTAAGAAACTGCAACACCTTGGGTAAAACACAGCTGTCGTGTGAAACCAAGGACTTCTGCTTCCAACACTGAAGCCTACTTGCTCCCGCTCCAGTCAATGTGATTTCTATGTAAGACAGAGCAGTTTCAATTCTGACCTTTGCTAAATTCCTCCTGCTTGAGTTTTTGTACCCTCAGCATTCCTTTGGGTGGATTAAACATATGCAAGCATGTAACCATCTATTGTGCATCAACATTTTGATAAACATACATTTTTCTTACCTCTCTTAAAGCTCCTCTTACAATCAAATGAAGGCCAACAAAATATTTTGACGTCTCAAAATACATTCTCTTTTCCGGGAAAGCAAATAAATAGACCTGACAAAAATAATGTCATAACAATCAGAAACTACAACTTGATCCTTGCTGCTGTAACTTGAAACTTGTAAGAGAAGGTTAAAGTAACCAAAGTCTAAATTCCTGGCCACTATAAAAGCATCTACTCCTTTTGTGTTGTTTTTTTCTCTATGGCTAATCCTATTTGGGGCAATCCCTGAGCTCAGTACAATAGCAAAGAACTTCCTCAAAATGATAATGAAAATTTGACCATTGGAAATTATCCTTGTTGACTCCAGTCAAGCAATAAGAAACAGGAGCAGGCAGAACTGCAGACTAGGGGAGGGTCTTGGACTCCGAGGGAAGAAGAAAATCAAGCTCCTCTCAGAAGAAATCCCATCAGGGAAAATCAAGAGTCTGCAAAAAGGTAACAGGCCTGAGAAGAATGATGAGGAGACTGGGGAAGAACCCCAGGACACCAGAGAAAAGAGGTTGAGCTGTTGAAGTAAGACTCAGAGAATTTAAGAAGAGAGGCCTGGGGCTAATCTTTCTGCTGGTTTATTTTTTTCCCCCTATTTGTTTATTTGCTACAATTCAGATTTTAGAGCAATTAGTAAAATATCATGCAAATATTCCCTGTGTGACTGCACATGAATAACTCCAATTTTGCTAAACATTTGTCTCGTTCCAAAATACATCTGCTGTTTGCATTAAGATAATCTGCTGAAATGTTGGGAAGTAAATTACAGTTTTTATAAGATATTTATGAAACATCTTCTTATTTGTATACTAAATATCTTTGACTATCTCGGCTTGGTTTTTTGGCTGACGTTTGCCTTCCCCAGGAGCATCTATGCCCTGTTTCAATTACAGACTGGGCTAAGTACCATCTTGTGGAAAAGCTCCAATTGGCTGGAAATTGCTCAGTGTACACTCATAACAGGCTGAGGGAGTAGTATTTTATCTGCCAGCAGCCTATGACAGAAAATAAAAAAAAAAATCCAACCCAAAAACAAAATACAAGGTTGCACACATGCACAAATTACATGGTTTTGTAGAAATTCTGACATGACACCACAGGAGTATGTGTCCCTCCACTCAGATACTTCTATAAATGCCCTTATGGAGAAACAACAGTTAGGCTTGGAGGTTGCTCCCAGTCCCTGCTTGGTGAGCACACAGCATACAGGGAAGTAAATTACCACCATTTTTGACTTTTTCCTTCTCTCAGGGTTGTCCCAGTCTCTTTTCATGCAGAGCATTCCTAAGGGGGTTGGTTAGTATTCCTGCTGCCCAGCTGAGTTTGTGTAGCTCTGTTTCCAAGTTTTCAAAGGAGATGTGAAAAAATCAGTTAATTTCTTATCTTCCAGCACTGACTTTTGATGTGGGGACCAGTAATCAAACCCCCAAAGGGTGCCCCCATGAGGACACAGGCTAGTGGAAGAAGGCGAAGGATAACAACCAACCAGATCTGTGTGCCGCTGCAATTGGAGAATATTGCTGCTGTACAGTCAGAGACAGACCTGCAGCAGCTTCAAGCCTGGGTAGGCAGAGCTGTTGGAACTCAGGGTATGCAATGAAACCCTCCTGAGATGCAGATAAATCCTAGATCTCTGCCATAGCTTGTTCTATGCAGAGTCTGCATTTCTGGCAGTCTCCAAAACACTTCATGAAAATTAGCTGATGTAGCTACATGAGCTGTGCCCATGTGAGCATAAACACACCAGTAAAACTAAAAGTTATGCCTACATATCACCTTAAAACCCAGTATGGACCTCTCAGGAGCTGCCACTGTCCCACAGCCAATGTGTAGCTGTGCTGTGTGCTGTCTAGAAAGCCATCAAGGAGCTTTTGACCCTCCAAACTTCTCTGACACTCTGAGACTTCATGCCCATTCATGCATAATGACTTAGTGTGGATTCCTTGCCCACACATATGGTGTTTCTGGCTTGGAGGGTTTTGAAGGTTCAGGTCAAGGTGCTAGAAGTGGAATTTGGATGTGCAAATCAGATTAGCACTGTGTCTCTTTCATTCCATTCAAAGCTGCTCCAAACCTACTCGACAGGTTAAAAATTCAATGTCCATTTTAAAAGAAAATTAACTGAAAGGAGAAGAGGAAGTCAGAGGCACATGGGTTTGCATTTAGATGATCTAAATTCTGGATGAAGAAGTCTGGGAAAGAGATAAGGAGATTGAAACACTTCAACACCACTTGTCATCTTAACTCACAAATCCCACTTTGGTTTGCTATTAACATTGCCTACATGGAGTCCAGCTTTAAAAATAATAGAAGGATTGTATGACCTGACTCACCCTTCTCTTGCTTGGACCCCACACAGTAGCTACAACATCGCTTGTTTGGTCACACATTTGATTGGCCCAAAGACCCCCAAATGGATGTAAGAGGGCAGGGAAGCAAGAAGGAGGGGGTGTATCAGCATGGATCTCTGACTCTCACAGCAAAATTCTGACAGCCTGTGGCTGCATGGCCGGGTTCAGGCTGCCTCACCAAGGTCTGTCGGTTCCACACACCACACTGAGGCCTGCCTGCTGTCCCAGCTCCATGGAGCCAAGGCTCTGGCAGGGACCACACTGGCAATTGTGCAATCCTGCCCAGCCACAGATGTCCTCTGGCACCAGCAGCACAATAGTGGGCCTGTTGGTAAATGGGAATTGTTTCCCTGCCACAATAGTGCTCTGGATGAAATCATTCCCCGATACCAGGCATCCTTGACGTGCCTCCTCTGCTCCCCACCCTGGTTTAGTTGGTAGCGCCTTCCTGCTCCCTGTGGGCTACAACTCCCTCATAAAATGACAACACAATAAAACAAAATAATAATGGAATCCATATAAGGCTTGATGTCTTCATTACTTCTAAGAAAAAATGCCAAGGGAACTTCACCTGAGCAGAGGCTGCAGATTCCCAGCACTGGCAAAGAATTTTTAAGAGGAAGAAAGAACATTTTTCAAGCCCTGGATGCTAGCATCTGTCTCACACATCCTCAGCTGTTCACCCACATAGGAAAAAGGCAGGTAGCTACAGGAAACTAATCCCTGGGTCTGGCAGGTATATGTGGACCTTAACTTCTTGGGGCTGTCTGAGAAGGGAGATGCCTGCTGACAGCCCCATCGCAGAGGCTTTGGCAAGGCTGGCCTGCTCCCAGTATCTCCCTTCCTGGTGGCATTGGGGACCATCAGGCTCTAGCAAAACATTTTGTGGTCAGAGTAATTGCATTGTGTTGTCTTAAAACTGCTGAGGCGTGGCCCTAAATAAAACCAGAGCCTCGGTCTCAGTCCAGGCACAGCAGGCTCCAGCTCCCTGTCTGATGCATGGCGCAGTCCAACCCTGCTGCCCAGCTTTTATTTTCGACATATGGTTATTAATGAACTTTTAATTGCATAGAGGGGAAAGAAAGATAAACATATAATTTGGGAGAAATACATACATGTCACTCTCTCTCATATCCCTCTGTATTTTGGTGTCCTAGAACCTAAACGCACCATTTAATTATTTGTGCTGGCAGTGCCAGAGAAACCTACTATTTATTTATATGGGTAAAGCAGATGCAGATGTGACTGTGCTCTTTCCTTCATTCTTTCTTTCCTTTACTGTTGGCATTTCTGAAATCTCCAGGATGTTCCCCCCCCACCCCCTTGTTCAATGAGGGCATCTGAAAAGCATTGGGAAATGGCCTACTGATCCTGTCTAGTCCCGTATCCCACATCACTCTCAAAGGACTGGGCTATTCTCCTGCTCAAAAGCAAGGCTTGACAAATTAAGACCTCAAACACCAGGAACTGAGGAGAAAAGGAAAATTTCCTGTGCCAAGGAAAGCTCCTCTGGTGAAGGAATTCCCACAACTGAGACCTCACAGCTCGCAGCACCTGTGGGTACATGGGTACATGCTGGAGGAACTGAGTACCAGAGGGCAGGAGAATCATGCTGCTTCTTGAGAAGCCCAAACCAATTTTTGTCCCTATAAACAAGGAGCTCCCTTTTTTTTTTTTTTTTTTTTTTTTTGAGCCAGTAAGATATTGAAGTGATATCTGCTTTTCTTTTTTTTTTTTTTTTTTTTTTTTTTTTTTGAGGGCAGGGACTGTATGGAAGATCTGTCTAATCTGGGTTTTGGCAAAACCTACTGCCTGGCTATCACTGTTACTTGCTTGCACCAGCCATGACTTGTGGTTTGGGTTTAACCCTGTGAAAATCAGGCTTAGCATTAGCTTTTAGCATTAGCCAGGTGACACAGTGAAGTCAGAGATGCTTGCTTGACTTTCAGAAATGCTATCAATTTTCGCATTATCATTTTTCCACCCAGTATCATGTTTCCTTTCTTGAATAGAATTTGCATAATCAGGGTACCAGCCCCTCCAAGCAGCATGCCAACAATTGCCATCTGAAATCAGGACAAATATTGCTCTACCCCTTTCGGCAGGAGAAGGCAATCTCTTTCTGCTTTACCTGGAAGACATTCATCAAGACTAACTATCCCTGGGAAGAAATTTAATGCTACATCCAGAAAATGCACTTCAGATTCTTTTGGCCAGAGACTGATGTTTCCTAGTACCATTCTAGGATGCTTAAATGATGTGGTAATAGGTGGAGTAGAAGCATTTAGGAGGTAGGACCATTAGGAATGAATGATTTGGTTTTGAACTTTCAAACATACTAACAGCTGATGTTCACATGTTGAAACCACATTTGCTGTTAGAGAGCTGTAATGTGAGTGGTGCTGGAGGTGTCGAGTGCTGGCTGTACCACCCCACCAAGGCAGCCCAGACAGTTTTCAAAGACAAACACCATCTCTCTAAGGGCATTTCCAAGTACCATTTGTAGAACTACTCTTGGGGACGCTGGTCACAACATGAGTGACTCTTTATATTGACCCATACATGAGGAGGATAACTTGGTTTCTCTGATTCACTTTGTAGCAATTATCCACTATGAACACTCACTCTGCAATCTGTCATCCTTTCATTCATCCTTTGTTATGTGAAAAGGTAAAATATCCATGAAACTATTTCACCCATACATTTGTATACATGCAAAGACTCAAGATGTTAAATATGTGTATTTATTATGTATTGTTAGTTATCTACATTTTGTTGTTTTCTCTTTTATATTTTGTTTTTCTCATAAAAATGCATAGAAGCCTAGACATATATACATATGCATGCATGTATACAAAGGTATAGCATGTATATTCAATAATATGCAGTGTGTCTATAAATATATATGTATGCATATATGCATATATGTATATACAGATTTACACAGACATATATAAATGTACCTGCATGTCTCTACCTATCCATATGTATGGGCACATGCTGGGTGTAAGAAATGACTGACTGCTTGAGCAGTGTTCCAAGGCACACTGAGTCCCATGATACAGACCATGAGCCTTCACAACAGCTCCCAGGCTAGACATGCAAGCAAGTCCACTGCAACATAACAGCATTCTCCCTCTTACACATTGTGAGCTGCCTTCATTAAAATTCAACAAATTTTTAAAGAGGGGTTTTTTTGCAGCCACTATTTGCAAGCCTTATTCTTCTCCTGCTCTCAGTAAAGCCATCATCCTCTGTGCCTGGCTGCCAACTTCTCCTGGGGCAAGGGCAGCATAACCAAACCAGATTTGATTATTTGGTACAAAGCACTGATTGCTGGCCTTATTGCCATTGATCTGGCATACCCAGAGAACCTGAAATATTTTTAAATTATCTCTAAAAGGACTTATGCCCTATTCCATAGCAGGCACATTGCAAACAGCATGCAGGTTCCTCAGCAGTTCACTGAGCCAACTGAACTACATGTATTTTTTGTGAGTTTCGAATGCATAGAGCAGCCTGTCTGCTGGCTGCTGATGGCCTTGCTCTGCGATGTTTTGGCACCTCCCCGGTGTGGCTGTGCCCGCCCAAGGGCCGCGCTCCGGCTGCGCGCCTCACTGCCGGGAAAAGTGCCACAGGCTGCTGGGGACAGGGGCCTGGCCCGCAGCGCTGCGAGGCACCACAGTGCCATTCTGAATTAAAATATTTATTCCTGACATCTTGCAAGAGGGGAAGGAAAAAATAAAAAAAGAGAAAATGCTGGCCATAATTCAAAAAGTCTCTGCAAAGTCACTGGGAATCTTCCAAAAGGCTTCAGTGAGAGCAGGATCAACTCCCCCCTCATATATACATCAAATTTGTTGTCTTTTGCATATCAAAGTGGTGAAGCCACTTTTCTCTTCAGCTGTTGAGTGTGCTACGAACAGAGCATAATCTATCCAAATGAAAAAAAAGTAATTGACAAGGAAGACTCGCTCAAATGCTGAGACAAACTTGGCCACGTTCCCGCAGCAAGAGCAGCACCAATAAAGACGTGGGCTGGTCTCTAGATGCTATTGATAATGTGATTTGGACACTTGTTCAAAAACTCTTGCTACGTCTGCCTTGTTGTTTATTCTGCTAAACCCTTCCTCATCTTCTCCTCACCCCCCTTGCCCTCCCTCCCACACGTGCAAGGATGCCATATCGCAGCCAGGCTCCAAAGGGGTGGGACACCTCTAGATTTCTCCCAGCTGCACTAGCAGACACTAAAGAATTCACAAAAGCAGGAAAAATTAAAATGGCAAAAGGAAAGCTTCCTAAGCTGAGGTGCTTGTTGAACAGAGGGGCTTCACACAACTCCATTTCTCAAATTCCAGCTTCATTGCCCTTCTGTTCTCCATTAACTCAGTCAAGTCTCTGTAGATCAGATATGACTTTACCTAATATATAATTTCTGTGGATTTTTCTAAATCCCTCTTCTCCTCTGGGGAGTTGTTCACCAATGCCTCTGCAATCCATTGATACATTAAGTCTGGAAAACTGGTTAATAATTAGGCTGATGAAACAACCTAATAAAGAGACCTGAATGCAGCCAGATCACCCACTGCGCCATGAGCTTCTCATGACTAGAAGGAAGGATCAGGGACAAAAAAGTGACAAAAACCTTTGACCACCACACCCGGAATTCTCTTTTCTCAGCAATTTGACCACATTGTCTCAACTACATGGAAGGAACTTGTATGCTGTTCCAGAAAAAAACATATTCATTTAATGGGAGTTTACAATAGGATTGAACCAAAGAGTCAGTGCTGGAGAGGGGTGAGGCTGCAGAGGTTTCACTGGTCTGGCCACATCCATCCAGGCTGTGTAGTGATATCCAATAGACAGATATCCAACAGACATTGGAGCAGAAGATACACTTATATATACATGAATGCATGTGTACACATAAAATCCCACTGTGAACCTATGAAAATCCTGAGGATGAGCACAGGCTGGTCCTCATTAGCATTTGGACAGAAAAAATCGGCTTCATGTTTTTCTTTCTGGACACTGAAAAACATCAGCACTTTTTAGGAACTTCTTGAAATATTTTCATCATGTGCCTGGCCCAGCTTTTCTATGCACCCAGGGAATTATGGAAATACTGAAGACTGATGGAGCTGCTGGAGAGAGCAGTGGCATGGTTATGCCCAGACCAGCAAACAGGAGAGCATTTCCAGTGCATGCTGAAAATTCAGATTCTATCCCAGTCTTTGGAGAGCAGATGTCAATTATGAATCACATGATTACTCTGCCATATTTTTCTGGGTTATGCTCATTGACTTAGATAAGGTATCATTTTTCACCTACAAAATATGCTGCATATACAATAAATAATATGCACAGTACCATAATAAATATTCAGTATATATGGCGTGTGCATTATAGTGGTCCTGGTAGAGTTATAGCAGAATAGTCAAGGCTGAATTGGCATTTTCATTATAAAGGCTGATAATTCAAGATCAGTAGCAAAAGACAATGAAATACCATCTGCTCTCACACAAACAGCTTTTACAGAGGGATTTTAAGGTCTTGATGCAAGCACTTCTGCAGAGAGGACAAAAAAGAGAGAGCTCCTGAGACACTGTCTCTCACTGTCAAAACCTTTCATCTGATTTTGTTCCCACTTAGATGGCAGCTGATGCTTTTCCTAAATCTCCGACTTCTGGAGCTGGAAGATATTGTGAGCACTAGTGTTCTCATAGGAGATATAAAGAAGTGGTTCCTAGACTTACTGCCACAATAAAAAAGCTTGTAAATGCAAACTCTGCAGCTCACCAACCAATATATAGATGGGGTTAAATAGTCCTCTCTCCCATGCTTGGACTTCTTGACACTGAGGAGCAGCAACATACCCTCAGCACTTGCTGAAGGCCAGGATGGTGTGGGCTGGGGCTGGTGATGACCTCTTCCAGTGGTACCAAGTTCAGTAACTTAACCATTGTTACCATTTTACAATGTCACATATTTCCAAAGATCTGGCCTCTTTGAACTGAGAATTGCTATTTCTTTTTAATGCCATTTCTGTGGCAGCTTGTATGTGATGGCATGACAAGAACTCAATTAAATGCTGCTGACCCAACCATATGACTGACTTATAGAAAGCCATTTTGGTAGCCTCAAGGCAACTGTTTTATGCCCTTTCAACTTCTTTGTGATGGCTGCAGCCCTTCAGGCAGAGGTTGCACAGGAATGGCTTCATCTCAGCCAAAGGTTTCGGAGCATTGCCTGGAGGTGTTCAAAACAGGACTGTATGGACCCAGGTGAGCAGCTTTGCTGGTGGGGAGGGAGAGAGGGTGTTTTCCAGCAGAGGTGTTAAAGAAGAAGTGGGAGGCCTGGTGGTGGGTGACAACCTCTTCTTTTAGCACGTCTGCTTGCAGAGGGCACGTCTGTTTACACCTTGAACTAATCACAGTGACAACCAGCAGTGAAAACCTGGATGCGGGAAAATCCACAGGAATTTTGCCCAGACATTTCCCTTGTGCTGTTAGACTGATGGTTCAAATGTATTCCTTGCAGTATATAGTACCTTTCCCTCCAACAACCAAATTTATACTGACTTTTAGCTCAAACCCAGGAGGCACCAAAGCATCATCCCCCCAATTCCTAGGGCAATAAAAGGACGTTGATGCTGCAGGGTGCAAATACAGGTAAGTGGAAGAAGCTACCTGTGACCATGTTGACCATGTAACAGATCCCTGCCCATCCTGACATGTCTAACAGGTGAGTTTGACCATTTTGTAATTCCCTGCTTTGCCGGCTGGCTCTGTATTGATGATAAGTATTATTCACACATCATCACAGCCTCAGTTCAGCAGCCCTTGAGCCTGTTTTAAAAAGAAGCTGTCACAGACAATAAACACCAAAGTAACCCCACTTCCAATTTAATTGTTTTCTCAAAATATCACTAGCAATTAGACTATATTAGCAACAGATTGTTTGCAGTAGATCATTCTCTCAGTCAAAACTGGTTTCTTTCTCTTTTACAATCACACAAAACATGTGAAACTAGAAAGTACCTAGGATGGTGGTTGTGTTCTTTTTCTTTGAGTCAGAATCAAGTAAACAACTGACATTACTTCTACAAAAGCCAAAATATCTGGAAAACACAGGATAAAAATATGGGATGGCTGGGATTTTTTAATGTTTACAAATTTATTGTGAAAGTTTTAAGAAAATACAGTGACAGCACTGCCTGCAGTACAGTAGGAAATGACAGTCAATAAATAAAACTAACGGACTGTGCAATAAATAAATACAAGACTAATATAATATGTTTGCAGCAGGCTGATCAGTTTTAAATCCTTTGCCTAAGGCTGACTTTTACAAAAAACAAACCACGCCTGTATGCTTTTCTCTATTGGTGCTGGATGAGCCCAGTTATTTATGGTTGGGCTCACCTTATTCCCATGAGATTTTTGCCCATCTCAGTCTTTTTACCCTTTGAAAAAAAAAGAAAATAAGACCCCAATCAGAGAGTAATCCCATCCAGAGGTAACGTGCACCTACTCTCTTACTGATGTAGCATTTAGGCTTCACGGAGATGCTCTGAGTCCATGGAGCCACAGCGTGTGTACCCCCACGCTGGGGGCAGCCAGAGCTTTCATTATTTCCTGTACATGCCCTTTGCTGTGCAGTGTGTGTCAAACTGTGTCCCATGGCGTCTCTGGGGATTTTTTTCTGAAGCCAGCTTAGCTAAGCAACAGAAATCTTTTTTATTACCTTTGGTAGAAAACATTAGCCCTTTCTTTTAAGCAGAGCTGCACGGTTGAGGGGGCTTGGAGGGCTCCAGACAAACGTCTGCAGAACCATCTCTGGCTCAGTGGCTGTGATCACGGGCTAGGTAATTTGTTTGATTAGAGCATCCGTCTAAGACAAAGAAAGTGTAGTGGAGTGAGTCAGGCTCTGGTCTCATTTACAGGTCTGGAGATGCATGGGGAAGCTATTACAAGTGACCTGTGACCTGGCCCACCCTCAGGTGAAACGGCTTTGCCCAGTCACCTCCTGTTAGCCTCAGCCAAATGATAGGCTTCGGGGAGCCCAGGACGCACCCACGCTTCATCACACAGACAATATCAGACCCACCGGCCCAGCCCCAAGCTATGCAGATGCAAAAGCAGATGAATTTTTAAAAAAATAATGGGCTTTCAAACTTAATATGGCGATAGTGTTACTTACAACAAATCTGTCTGCAGTTTTGGGGCTGCAGAGATAAAAGCCCTTAGGAAAAATGTCAGTGGCTTGAGTTTATTTATATGTAAGGTAACCATGAAAAATGTCGGCATACCACTAATTGTAGGGCATATTTATTCTGCACAAGTTGTTTTCCACATTAGCACAGTTGTTAAAATGCAGTTTTGCCTCAGGAATACTTTAACTTTATCTTCTGTAATTATTAATGTGGATGTTGCTGGGGTACTATATACATTGAAGAAGAAATGTAAGAAATGGGTACTGCAAGGAAGAAAACAAACATAATTAAAAATGCAATGCAGTAGTTATATGTAACATACTTGGGAAGCGGGGAACCATGGATAAGCTAGAAAAGGAGCTAACGTTGTGTTAGATCCTGGCTTTAGATTTCTATGCCTTCTAGCTTCAAATCTCTCCCATGGTTTTCCACTCAAACCAACTAACTAGGACCAGTTGGCAAGGCAAATATTTATGTGCAGCAGCATATTAATCTGCCCTGTGCAGTCATATTAGTGTAAAAGCAATTTTACTATGAGCAACTAAACACAGATAGCTGGAATGCAATGGCACAATGGAGTTATCATGCAGCAAATGTTTAATGAATGATGATGTAAGAGCATCCTTTGATAGGGTAGGGGATACTGCCTTGAGAAATGCCTGGCAAATAAAATCAGGAGTTTTCCTCACGGTGTGAAGAGGCAAAATTTAGACATGATTTGCTCATGTGGAGCAAATTCCCAGCTTGCCTGGGAGTCAAAGTTTTCTCAAGAAAGTTATCACTGAGAGTGGGACTGTGGTGGTGACAGCAGCCTCTGGAGCAGTGGGTATATGGAGTTATCCCATTGATTCCCCCTCTTCCTTCCCATTTCATGCACCCTGGGTGTGGTGCCTGCACAATACAGAAACATGTATGAACACGTACACAAGGACCAGGATTCAGCTTCTTTCCTCAGGGAGGAACCATTTAATGGCACAGGAAAGTACTTGGTAGCATTTCAAGGTTTTTGGGTTTCATTTGTTTTACTGACTCTTTATATTTATATGAGAAAAGCAGATCATGCCTTCCTGAGTTTAAAAGACAGATAATACCAAATTTCCACTAATATCTTGGCAGGAGCCAAGTAGAAACATATTTGTCATACCACTACTATTCACTTGAGCTTGTAGCAAAATCTCTGTTCATGGGCATTATTAGAAACCAGTCAGGTATAAAAAATACCTGGGAAGTTCAGAGTGGTCAGGAGGTTTGTTGACCAAAATCCTGGAACATTTCCTTTCAGCTCCCCCTTTAACACCCTGTTCCATCTTTCCTCAAGAACAGCCTTCTTTTTTTTCCCTCATTTTTCCCCTTCAAGGATTCTTACTGCCCTCTAAAGGCTCCTGATACTTCAAATTCCTTTCTCCTTCCACTGCCTTTCCCCCCATGCCCATCCTTTTTTCCCTCTCCTCAAGGTTTTGGCAATATGCTGCTTTGCTGAACCATGCAAATGAAACACTCTAACTCTTCTACTTTTTCACTCAGGGGCATTTGTGCCCAACAAGAAAGCTCGACAGTGATCTACCCTGAGAGTGAATCAGAAAAACAAGGAGAGGGTCCATTGAAAGACTTGGACTTCATGGTACCCAATTTGCCTAAATTGCTTTTTTCCAAAACCAGGCATGCTAAAGTGCTCCTTTTCATTTCCTCCAAACACACTTATCATTCTTTAAACCTTCCCAGACCTAACAACATGGAGAATTTATCACAGATGAAAATCTCCAACACAACTCTGCCAGAGCTTTACATTGCAGGCCGTCCCAAAGTGCATAACCCCGAAAAGTCATCACCTCAAAGGGCTGGAGGGGATTTCCAGAGGTAAATCGTGCCATCCCTGGCCCACAGCACCTGTGTCATTCCTGACAGAATGCTTATCTTTGGCGTGTTAAGGTCTTCAGTGCTGGAAATGCTGCCACCTCCCCAGGCAATGTCTAGCAGTTCTTATCACAAGAGGGTTTTAACCTGAATCTTTCTTACTGCAATTTAAGCTCATTACTTCTTGTCCTATCTTCAAGAGGCTTGGAGATCTGATTATTCCCTTCCTCTTTGCAGCAGTCCTTTACATTTTTGAGGATTGTTTTGTTGACACAGACACTTCTCTGCACCAAAAGCACCATCTGAGGAGAGGTTTATCTCTCCATTGCTGAAGCCAGCATACTTTTGGTTATAATGTCCACTGGCAGCACTTCTATTGTATATTCACTATACAAAATGAACTGAAAACTGAAATGGATCCTCATTGAAAAGCTCACATTATGGGAATTTATATTCCCTCTTTGCTGTGTGTTAAAACACAAACAAGACTATTTTTGACTTATATGTAATTGAAATAAAAATAAACAGACACAGCTTTGCCAAACACCAGTGCTGAATACTCATCATTTAGGACCCCAGGAATTATCATTGGGACTTAAAAATAATAAAATTTCAATGATACATATGAAGCTCTTTGTAATTGCCATCTGGGCTAGGTTCTGTCAGAGCTTGACCTGGGCTTCTATTCACTTCAGTCAACTATTCATGCACCAGAAAATTAGATGTCTTGTCATTTGCTGTGAGCTAATGGGTATGGAAGAGCCAACACGTCTATTTAAGGTGGCATAAATGACTCCCTGGAAATGCCCCTTTTTTTCCTCCTAAGAGAGTGCCTAAACATTAAAGACTTTCAGAACAAAAACCACAGTGGAGCAGGGTATATTTCCTTTCTCTCCAGTGAAGCAGCATCTTTGCTGTGAGTGCACTTGCTTGATTCAGACAAAAGCTGAGATCCTCACATCATCTCACATCTCCAAGATCTTTAATAAAGCTGGGATCCTCACATCATCTCATATCTCCAAGGTCTTTAATAAAGATGACAAACATTAAAATACCCATGACAAATTCACCAGGACATCAACAGCTTCTACTGCATTTCTTATTGCTTTAAAGTAATTCAGGCTACAAAAAGCTGTGTTCACTTCAGTGGTCCTCTTCCATTGAGTGCCATTGACTCAGGCATGTGTTCCTGTTGAGGAGCAGCCTGATGGGTATTTTTTAGCTTCTACAGTCACTTTCTTCTTATGGCACAGTTTTAAGAGCTACAGCCTTTATAACATGAAGCTGCCTACATTTCAGAAAAGAAAGGGCTGTACATCTGCTTTATCGATGCTCAAATTCTGCACACAAGTTCAGCACACATTTAAAGGTGTCTCTTTCAGAGGTCCTTGAAAGACAGATAGTTTTGAGGGCACAGGTTTGACCTAAGGTTTTTCCTTGGGAAAAAAGTAAAAAGCTGCATGGAGAAAAGAGAGCTATAATTCCCACATACCACCACTGGTGGGAGTGAGGAAATAATGAACTAATTATCTCAGTAATTAAGACCTTGAGAATAGTTAAGTATTGAAAACAGTCCACACCATACAGAAAATCTTGCCCCTGTTATTCTGTTTTGGAAAACAGCAACCTACTTCTTCCAAGGCTGTAGTCAGGTGGTTGTTTTTACTAATCATGAAAGAACATATCTGCATGAACTTGTCTGCTTTTTTTTGGAGAAAATTTATATAATCTTTTCTGATGTGTACAGGTCCCTTGTGGAGCCCTGTAAGTGTAACCCTAAGTGCCAAAATGCCCAATTTTGACCAAAATGTCTTTCATCAGCTCAAGAAGGAGGTTGTCCCTGTCCTGTCAATGAAGTTAAAATGTTAACAAGAGACTCTTACAGCAAAGTGACAGAGTTCTGGCGCTTGCTGTTAGTGAAAGGTTCTTAAAATATGTCTAGTCATTTCAAACTAAAATCATGTTTGAACTCAGCAATCTGCTCTTAGGCTTTCCACAATGATAAAATTAGTCAGATAAACTTTCTTCTCAACAGATTTTCTTGCTGCAAAAGCAAGACAGGAAGTTGTATTTCATATATATGTGAAATATAAATAAATTTCTTTTTGGTCATACTTCTTTATATTGTTCTATCATGATGCAAGATGAAAAAGTGAACATGGTTCAAAAGATACTGCTTGGATTCCAGACCCTGTTTTTTAGGAAAAATCCACTGGGGAAGATACTGGAACAAGAGGATAAAAGGGTTTATCAACAAACAGTTGTGCTAAACTGTGGGTGTAGCAAGGCCAGAAGAGCTCCTAGGCTATGGAGTTATTAAGGCAGGGCTGATAATTTGCTGCATCTTGTAGGAATAAAACAAGCAGCCTTGATTTTCTTGCCCAATGCAAGCACTTTGAAACCCTTTGAAACCCAGTCCAACAAAATGAAAAGGTTTGCTTATATTGCCATTTAATAATTGCCTCCTGCTCAGTGAGAAGTTAAGCTTTTTCTTCCCTTTCTTCCCTTTCCTCCACAACAAATTCTCACTAGGATTTTTTTCCACTACAGACAGCAAACATAATTATACAACAGATCAGAACAGCTTACATAATGCCCTTTATAGAAACCTGCCTTACCTCAGAGGCATATTAGCATTTCTTATGGGTTTAAGGGGTGAGGGATTAATTACAGATTTTCAAAATATGCCTAATTACATATTTACTAGTGGAATAAATAATTCACATTTCATGACTTGCCATGAAATGACTACTTTCCTTTGAAGATTAAAAATTTGAGGCTTGAGGAATGTTAAAGTTCAAACTCTGAATAACGACTCCTAATCCTTTATAGATCTGCATTTTACTCACACGAAAGACACAGCAGAAAGTCACTCTTTCACCTGAATGACTTGTGGACCCCTTGAAATTTCTTTCTTGGCAATCTATCAAACAAAATGAGCAAAACACTAAAAATGTGATTTGTTCATTTACTTCGGCAATTGGATAGACCATGTAGGATTTCAGGAGGCAGATAAATGACTTGAAAGCCTGAGTTTCCCTGAGTCTTGGCTTTTGCACGGGGACCAGCAGCATCTCTCTGTCCAGGATGGTGTGGGCAGCGGATTGCAGCCTCCCCAAGGCCAATGTGGGGGCTGCTGCTCTGCTGTGCCTGCCAGTGGCAACTGAAGACTCCTCACATCCTTGCAAGCCAGTGTGCCTTTAAATGCTTCATGGCATTGGATCATTTGGAAGCATAAATCAACTTGCCCCTTTCCTGACCTGCTCTAACATACAGCCAGTGGTTTCCTTCCTTTTATTTTATTTTAGCCAGAGTTAGCAAGAAGAATATCCCTATAGCATTTAGGGACTATACAAATTATTACAGAAGGGTAAATAACTGCCTTCAGAAAGGAAATAACTGGTTTTGAACATTTTATTAAAAAAAAAACAACTGCCTTCAACAACAATAAATACCAAATTTAATAGCAACAGATAACACAGGAAAGAAAGAAAGAAAGAAAGAAAGAAAGAAAGAAAGAAAGAAAGAAAGAAAGAAAGAAAGAAAGAAAGAAAGAAAGAAAGAAAGAAAGAAAGAAAGAAAGAAAGAAAGAAAGAAAGAAAGAAAGAAAGAAAGAAAGAAAGAAAGAAAGAAAGAAAGAAAGAAAGAAAGAAAGAAAGAAAGAAAGAAAGAAAGAAAGAAAGAAAGAAAGAAAGAAAGAAAGAAAGAAAAAGAAAGAAAGAAAAGAAAGAAAAGAAGGATCCTACTGTTAAGTATTATTGGTCTTGATTAGGGTTTAATAGACTTACAAAGGAGGAAAATGGTCCAGTATTGCTTTTATGTAGATGTATATCCACACCAGTCCTAGTGTGTTATGGAAAGTGGAAAGGTCAGAGGAAGCACTTAAATTAAAAAAAGCAGTTGGATATGGAGAACAAGTGACCTGGCTAAGTTATCTCCTGGTCATCCCACCACAGGGCAGCTACCTAAGAGACACAGAGAGTTCTCCTGGCCAGCTCATGCTTTCCTCTGCTTAGTTCTCCAGATTTGTGAAGATACTTATAATAAAGCCAAAATACCTTTTAAAAGGGAAGATATACAGGGAATAGTCATAGTATGTAGCAATGGAGACTATCTATCCAACTGTGAAGATTCCAGGAATCAAGGAAATAAAGACTGGCTTATAATATGGGCATAATTGTGATTAATTTGTAAACAGAAGTGTTTTGGACATGTATATGAAAATAGCATATCAGCAATACTTAAGTGTAAATATTTAATTTAAGGTCTAAATTATTCAAGGTAGACTACTCAATATCATCAAACTGGAGAAGGCAGCCAGTGGTATGTGGTGGAAGATGAGGAGCAGATGAGCATCCTTAGCCATAATTACAAGCAGTGAACACTATAGAACAGATTTATGAATGTAATGCAAGCCATTTAAGAAGTGTTCTCCCTCTCTCACCCACACAATATTAATTACCTGCGCCAGCTTTTGCTAATTCATTTTCCTTTCACCATGTTCAATAAAGGAACACGGTGTTCAAAACAAGTAGTGTGAAGACACAGCATTAAGTAGCCATGGATACTCCAAAACTGCTTTTTTTGGGGCAGGGAGGCTGGTAGTGGGGAGAGAAAGAATAACACCTATAAGTTATGCTTCCAACTCACTGAGTCATGTAAATAAATATCCAGCCAGTTTGGTCTCCATCCCACAGCCTCAGCACAGCAGCTCTAATTACTCATCTATAAACAATGCAGACAAGCAATCGCTCACCGCTGCGCTACGCCTCATGGCCACACGCTTTGTATCCTACCTGGGTAAATATTAAAATGGATATAATCGCCTATATTTTAAGGGTAAAGTTATCTGCAAAGCCCAGTGATTCATGAGCTCCCTGAATGTACATAAAGTGCTTTAGTGAAAGCATTTCCTAAGGGCCTGATCCAGTCATGTTTCTCAAACCCTCCACAGCTGCCTAGCCTGGAACAGAAAGGTCATTCAGCCACTGAAGGCCAATCCATCACTCCTATTAAAAAAGAAAATACCTAAACTGCTCCACAGGTTCAATTTGTGGATCTGATGGGGAGATACTGAAAGAACAGCCAAGGTCTCCTTCCCCAGGGGGATGAGGGCCAACACAAATTCTGTACCCTTTGTGGGGCTCATATGAGTGGGAAGGCAGAAGATGCCAGGAAAATTCCTGCCTTGAAGTACATCTCTTGTCATCTTCTTGTTTTTAACATGCCTGTGCTGCAATGCAAAGATCTGTTGTGCTCTTCCTATACCATGCCTTTTCTCTCTGCTTGCCTCCTTTCAGTGTCAGGGGGTTTGCATATGCAAAATACAGAGTTTAGCTCAGTCCCATGAAAAGAAAAGCCAATGCTCATCCCAAAAGACTACAGCTTTAGGATGGAAGATCTCCCTTTCTCCAGGCAGTATATGGCCCCTCCACTACTCTAACCCTGCTGATATGCATGTCTCAGGAGAGTCCCATGGTCACACTGGGGATGGGTGCTGCTGTCACCCCTGTGGAGATTTCCAGGCCATGGCTGGGCTGCTGTGAATTGTTCACCTCCCAGGGAGGCATACATCCCTCCATCATCCCTTTGGCAATGTTACACCAAGGTGTAAAATATCCCTGTCCCTTGGGGATTCCCTGCACACTGCAGACTCAGTGTGCAACTTCAGCCTCATTAAGTTTGGGCAATGGAGGCTGAGGGAACTTCTGCAGGGGCCAATGGTGAAAACCCACTGGGATATTGCTCAGCTGATAAGAACGGGGCATTTTTCCACCTTGAGTGCCAGGAGCTCGCTGAACTGCCATGGGTCAGCAGTGAAAGGGGCTGGATATCATTGCCCCAGTGAGCTCCCTCCCTCCCCAAAGCTGGGGGGAGCCAGAGCAGGGACTGACAGTGCTGCTTGAAAAATGTATTCCAGCTGGTCTCCTTAAACTGCAAGCTATGAACCAGTTGTTTGTGATCACAAAAACTCCTTAACAGACATTTCTGGGGTTTGATAGGACCTGCCTCCTCCAGACATGGAGGTTTTGGAAAAGAAAGGGAGGGAAGGAGAAAAGAAAAAGCTAACTTCTCCTGGATCTCATACTTTCCATTCAGAATTCAAGCACCAGAGTCATTACCAAATGAAATGTCAACTTTTTTTCTCTTGTTCATTAACCTTTGATGCTTATTGTACAGCCAGCTTCAGTGCTCACAGGGGACTTGGGAGGCTCAAATCACAGGGCTTTTACTCAGGGCTTATGCACAACTTGAACTACAGTCCAGAAAGGGGGGAGGGAAAGGGAGGGAAAAGGCTATTAGCCCAATCCTGCCTCTTCAGCGCTTTACATGTTTAATAAAGATTGAATTCAGAGAGAGGGGGAACCCCCAACTTAGTAATAATTCCCTTCACAACTTCTACTATAATTAAAAAATAGAAGCAAGGTCATGACGAGTGCTTATTATTGAAAATAACAGACAGACCTGTAATTATAGCAGGGCCAGCTAAACCAAGGGTTAAAGGTCTCTTAATACTCTGTCAGCATTTCCACTATAACCCCTCAGTTTCAGGGGTTTACTGCTCACACATAAATATTTGCTGCAGGCCAAAAATGGCCCTTCAAGGGGTCAGCAAAAGAAGGTAAATTTTATTTACATATTTATAAAAAATGTCCTGGCTCTGCAGAAGTGGCATGTCCCTCACCAGCACCACCAGTGCAATCCATGCAGATGAGGAAGAGACAACAGTCATGACCATGAGAGCATAATAAAGGGGTGGATGGGGGAGTTGGAAACACATTTTACCCAGAGAAAGTGGTTCCAAATCCCCAAAAGCCCTGTACAGAGGCAACAATCTGCAAATATAGAGTATATTATAAAGCTGAATCCTTAAATAATAGGGCCGTATTTGTATCATGAATTATACAGATAATCACTCCCACTGTTCAGCCAAGAATGCACATAAGTCTTCAGAAGATGAAAACCTAAGGTCTTGCTAGCATATTGGTTTAACTTGAAATCAGTACTTTAATTGATTTATTTAAGCCAGTGGCAAACCCGGTGTGACTCCTTGATTTCTGAAGAAGAGTTGCTTATTTCAGTTTAGTTTAAAAAACCCCACATCTCGATTTTTTTTCCCTAAAGCCCTTCTTCTTCCCCTTTTCCTATCTGTATTTACATGACCCCGAGTTGACATTAGTTCAGTGCTTAAGGATTAGAAATGGCAAACTGGCTATGACCTTTTCCAGGGCTCCTTTCCTTCAGGGACTGAGTTGCTGCCAGTAGTACATGGCCAGAGCATCTACTTGCACCCTATATATACAGTTATTTACTGGCTGGGGAACCTAAACTACTGCTGCCCTCTCTGCAAAACCTATTTTCTTTAACAGTCTTCCAAAAAGTTTCTGATGCTCAAGAAAAAATAGAGAGGTTCACAAACCCAATGTAACGTCATCCAGAAATCTCATAAAAACCCCATTAACAAACCAAAAAGGGTACTGAATTAGGAAAAAAAAAACCAGTGCACAACCCCTTCTTTTATAATGGCATGATATATAACCCAGACACTTATTTTTTTGAGGTTATCACACCATTTTCCAATATGCGCCATCAGCCACCAAAATTAAGGCAGTTTGGTTTGTAGAGGGAGTTTTTCCATTGCCTGCTGGTTCAGCTGGTCTGTTCTTCTCATGCATCTGCATATCACCCTGGCTCTTTAGTCCTGGCTTCAGGCTCATTGAAAGGGAATGGAGGCAGAGCAGCAAGAGCTCTAAATGTTCTTGGGTCTAGTGAAATTCAGGTAAGTATTATTTTCACCTGCACCTAAAGATGTCAAAAAATAATACATTTCTTTTCCTCTCTAACTTCAGTGTATTTTTCAATGTGATTCTAGAGGGTCTGTTTTTTTTTAAGAGAAATTATATGGAAAATATATAACTATTTTCTTTAAGTTTCTAACAAAATATTTATTGTGCAAGACCCAGAAGATAAAAAAGATGCAACTGTTTGTCTTGGTTTGTTTTGAGGTTATTTACTTAGGACTAAGCACCTCATTTTTCTTGTGTAGAAAAAGTAATTATGCAGTCAAAAGAATTATGACCCACATACTTCAAAACATATGAAAAATGTAAAACTTTATTACATACATTAATTTCTAACAAAAGATGTCTCCAGCATCAGAGTAACTGGTATAAGGCAGATAACTGATGTATGGTATATTTGTTGATGTTCCTCCCAAATGGGTTTTATAAAGGCAAACAAACAAATAAACAATTTCTTTCATTATGTCTCTCTTTCTTGTATAAATTTCATCAGTCTCATACAGAGGACTGAAATCTTAGAGGAGTGAGTTGTCTGTGGATTTATTTATTTATTTAAAGCTAAAATATTCTGCTCAAGCAATCTATTCCCCATGCTCTCCTTTTATTATCTTTCCATCTCCTGTATTTCTCCAGCCAGGCAACCCCAGGTCGTGCCCACAGCACTGCTCAGCCTGCCCCACCGTGGGCAGCTTCCCCAGGTGCCCGGTTCAGGGGAGGCTGCAGAGCCAGGGCTGCTCTTGACATTCCGGTCAAGCAGTTTTCCACGTGCATTTGGAGCAGAGGTCTGTGGAGCACTGTTATTTTCCCCCCCTCCTTTTCCCCCCGGGCTGAATTTCTGTGAGCTGGGCAAGCTCATTCCTACTAAATCAGCTGGGCTGGGAGGCCAAGGCAGGAGTTGTAAAACCGAAGTTCACAGCATCCTTATCTTTAGCTGAGCCACTTTAACTTTCTAACTATACATCTGGGTACCATATCCAAGAGGAAAAGGATGGCCATTTAAAATGTCAAGAATAACTGCAATCAGTTTTCCTCAGTGCCTCTTCAAGAAACAAAACAAAATTGAAGTGTGAAAGACAGATTCAAGGTAGTCTGATCATTTTAAATGAATTTAAAAAATGAAATCTGATTCTTTTTTAACTGAAACAATGACCTAATCAAGGAGAGACCTGATCTCCTTCTAACATGTGTGTTTATTTGTCCTTGCCATTTTCAATGCAATATTTAAATATAAATATGTAAATGTACAATTTTTAGGCAAACCTTCTATTTTGTTGATAAATGTGAATAGTACTAGAAGTCCAGAGGAAAAAGGATTCATGGCATCCAACAAATAATACACACAAATACATACTGGCAGTTTCTATTTCAGCCATGCAGTGTTATTACACTGGTCCAGCCAAATACAAGCTCCTGCATCCTGATTTAAGTACAATCCTCCTTCAGAAAAGATCATTTCAGTATTTCACAGTGCCTTGTCAGGGTTTAAGGCTTTACGGAGAAGCTTGGCAGCTTCTCTCAGAGAAAAGGGCTCCACTCCTGTCTCCTTGTGGTCTGCTCTTGGCATGTCTGGACACCAAATGGGAAAGCTGCAGGAATGGCATAACTATGATCTTACATTAATAATGATGATGATGCAGTTCATTTGTGTCTTGGTCCTCTTTTATACGGCCTGGGCTCAGCCAGGTGTACGGAAGTCTTCAAAAAGCATAGAAATCCCCAAATAAAGTTCTGGGTTTGACCTCACTAAAATCGGCGGAAGTCTGAACTTGGTGTAACCTTGAGGCCCATCTCTAATTGAAGTGTAGTATTTTGGGAACTCAGGACAAAGGGGAGGGAAAGACCTATTTTAAGTTATACCTAACACAGGAGAATCAAAGCAACTCTGATGGTTTGCAGCTTTAGCTCCAGTGAGCCTCCTCCAGCCCCTGAGGTTTCCTAGGGTACTTGCTACCCTTAAAATGTGAAGTCACAAGTCTCTCTGCTCTTTTTCACCTTCTTTAGTCCTCTCCCTCCCCTTCCACTAGCCATGAAAAAAAGCTTTCAGTGTTTCAAACGTGCTCATCACAGGTATCAGGAGAAAAGCGGACTAGTGCCAGGTCTCAATGGCCTGTTTGTTTGGGGGTTGAAATCTATCCACTTCCATTTCAGGCCTACATCGGCTGATCCACCATTTGACATGCCCAGCCCCAACAATCACAGGGGCTGGTGGGTTAAAAATGCTAGGATTTCATTTTATTGCAGGGATATTATTCATTCTTGGGAAGGTTCAAAAGTACATGCGTCAACTTATGTCATCAGGGTCAAACAAAGTGGCATGCAGAATCCTAGCCAGATTGCATCGGCAGAGGCGTCTGGAAGCAGAACCAAGAGTAAGGAGAAAGAAAAATGTTTTTTAGGATGTACTCTGGATCACTTCATCCTTTGGAAATGGAAGCAGGGCAGGAGGTAAAGGATCCCTTCTGAGCACATTGCCCTGAGCAGCGTGAATTGAAATCAAGTTGTGCAGACTTCACTCTGCATTTCCACTGCTGCTTGCCCAGTGACATGTCTATGGGTAAGACTATCAAACAACAATGCCTCCTCAATTGCCAAAACGTGCCTCCAACATACACCAGCAAGCCCACAAGTACACACAGACTTTCACAATAATAGCATTAGATGCCATTAACAGGCTTTAGCCTTGTTTCTTTTCAGTGGAAAAACTATTTGACATCTCTCAAGCCCAGGCTCAGCACTGCTTGACCCTTTCCCTTGCCCGCCTACATTAAAAGAACAACTAAATAGCTGCGGCAGTGCGAGCCAGCCCCTCCTCGCTCCAGGTGTCTGTATTTTACTTAGGGCCCCAAGCTTGATTCAGCTCATACAGTTTCTGACAAGCTTCAGCTGGCCCTCGTCACCAGACAGGCAGATCAATTAACAGAGGGATTTTTCTTCCCTAGCTCTCTTCCTGGACCTTTAACCCCTTGTGTGTCCTAGCACTCTGTGAAAGAAGGGCAGAAAGCAAGCTCTAAAAAAAAAAAAAAATAATTTCCATTTCCAGCTTTTGTTTTTTCTACCCATCTCAGAACCTCACCTTTCTGCAAATATGCTTCTGTTTGTTAAAAGCTTCAAATTTTTTTCCATCAGAACTGAAAGTTTTAAAATTCCCTTTCCCTCTTTCTCTCTTTTTTTTTTTTTTCTGTTCCCTTCATATTTTGCAACCAAAAATACTGTTTTATTTAGGGTGGAAAATTCTTCTCCCCTTGTTCATTTCACCTTCTCCTTTTCACTGCACCAATTTTTTCAAATTTCAGTATGAAAATAACAAATTTTGGTTAAAAAGGCAAAGGAAAACTCTGGAGCTGATGTTTTGCAAGATTTCTCCAAAAGTTATCATAATACAAATGACAATTTGTGGATGGGAATGAATTAAAAAAAATGAGGGGGTAGAGGACACCAAGGCAAAAAAAAAAAAGTATGTTCAAAAACTACAAAATAGAAAACAAATTAAATAAATTTTAAATTGGACAAAAATCAGAGATGGTTACAAATTGCACCATGAAAAAGAAACAATGTCAACATCGACAGGTTTTTTTAAAATTTAATTGTACCTCCATTCATCTTTGGTGAGGGTGTACAAGAAAGCATGTCAAAGGCATGAAGAACTCCTTCAGCTACAGCAAAACATAATAAATAAATTTAATTACCAATGATAACAATTAGACATTTCTGTGAAAAACAGTTCCCAGAACTACTGAAAACTATTGAGAAAAATATATGTTATGGCTAGTACAGGGAAATCCATTTAAATGTATTGATAGTGATAAATAATTTAAAACTAGTGAGGATTTTTTTTTTAATACTTTTTGAAAAAGCTTTCCTACAATTCCTTAGGACAAGCCTACACTTTTACTCATACAAAAGGATTCTGCCCACCACTTTATTACTGAAATTGTACCACAGCAATAATGACATGATAATTAACAATAAATTAATGTCAATAATTAATGATAAACACCAAGCAACCTGTCAATCTCAGAAAGCTGCAGCAGCCCTTTACAAAACAGCAAATCTAAATTTAAGGAAGCAAGTATTACTCTGCCTATAAATGGCTTTCACTTGGTGAATTCTGTCTTGGCTTTAGCACACATCCTTTTATCAGGCAGACAAGAGTTTTAACTCTTCCTTGATAGAGGCGATAGTTTCCCACTCTCTTGTCTCTGAATGAGGTATAAGTACTTTCTCAGGACAGACAAAAAAAAAGAGAATGAAAAATCTCACACCAAAGTGGGCATGACACGTGAGGTGCCAGGCAGAGATAAGGGTATTGCCTCTTCTCTGTGCTTTGTGGTGCACAAGTTTCTTAGCAAGGCAGGAGCAGGAGGGCAGCTGGTATTCTTGCACTCTGTGTAGGGAATATTTATTGAGAATTTGGGAATTAATCATTATTTCTTGAGTGGATGGGTGCTGTTCAACATCTTCAACAGCTGTTAGAAAACATGAAGTTGTCGCTCACATAGACTGGGAAGGCTGTAAGTAGCGACGACAGGACACATGCACAAAGACAACGACGAGCCAGGGAAAGTGTAAAATGATAACTTTGGGTAAACAGAGTCCAGGGAATAGTTACAGAAGGGGATGACTCTCTTCTGGAATGAAGGAACGTGGCTGGATGGTGGCTGGACAGCTACATGTTAGCTCTGTAGCTGGGAGGGTAACTTCAGTCCTTAGTAGGATATGTACGCAAGGAGAAGCCTGAGTTATATTATCTTTTCTGTGGCACTGTTGTGACCACTAATGGAATCATTCTGGTGCCTATGTTTAAAGAGGTTTTTGATAAATTAGAGAGAGGAGCCAAGGGAATGGCTAAAGGACTTGAAAACGCTGTGAGGATTAGAAAACAATTGTGAGAGGCTCAAGAAGCTCAGACTGTTTAGCTAAATAGAGAAAAGGTTAAGGATTGCCTTGACCACAGTATACAAGAACCTTCAGAAGAAACAGAATTTGATGGAGAGCTCTTCAGTTTAACAAAGACGTACGTAAAACAAGATCTAACATCTAGAGGTCAAAGCTAGATGAATTCGTGCCAGAAATTAAGGGGAATTTTTTTAACTATGAGAGTGCTTAGCAATGTGAGCAATTGACTGAATATTGTGGTGGCTTTGCCATCAGGATAGTTAGAAGGTCCGCTGAGATATAGAGCAACATAAAAAACCTTGAAGGAGTCCTGTGGCCTTTACTGGGCAGAGAAGCAAACTAGGTAATGGCCTTGCTTCTTTTTGCCTTTAGCATCCACAAATCAAAAATCTATACATTACATCAAAATACTTGTAGCTATTGTCAATGATGTGTAACTGTGCCTGTAATTAAAAAATCCTAGCTTTTGGTCTGTTTATGTTTTTAAACAGTTACCAGGAAAACCAGGGAATACAGAACACGGCTCTCACATGGTACACAACACTTAAAACTTTCTAATAAATTTGTTGATCCTTTCAGATCATTGCCAATGATAAAAACCAGTGACCTTAAGGCTTTAGTACTTTACACTGTAAGTACATAAGCGGAGAGAAAATCTTCCACTTCTACCTTTTACTCAGAAGTTAAACTTCTTAAACTTCTGAGCATAGAGCTTGCCAACAATTAATAATGATGTCCTCAGATGGCCCCAGAGGGAAGCTCAATGGGTATAAAATAGCAGGGTGTTTTTGAAAGGAGTTGTTATATGCATCATCACAAACTTTGAAAGTGAAATATCCAAAATTAAGAACTGCATTATCAGTGCTGATCTGGTCTTAATCTTGCTCATCATAGAATTAATTAAAATATTAGTCTAATGAACAAAATGAAAGCATTCTTCTACCAAGGCTTTGATAAGTCCAAAGAGCATGCCTGTCATTTTTACTTCTTCATCCATCCCTGCAATACTCTGCATGCACAGTAATTTACTGTGGATTGGTTTCTTGTTGAATCAACATGGTTTGAAGATAGTACCCCTTTGAAAGTTGAAGCTAGGATGAGCTGTGCGATGGGCTGATCAATCCTATGGCCCCAAACATTTGTCAAGTGGGATTTAATGAAAGAGGAGTGGCCTTGCTAACGTGCTAAATCCAGCCTGTAATCCCTAGTGTAACAAGAAAACAAAGACATTTCCATCCCCTCTTGTATCAGGAATAGACATAGGATGATGGAATGATGTGAACGTAAAATAATTGTACACACAGAAGCTTATGCAAAAAGGCTTTGTTTAGAAGTGCTGGAAAGCCACTCACCCTGAAACAATGGGGCAAATTAGCATGCATCCAGCCCAAGGGTGCGAGCAGCACACACACGCACTCCGGTGACGGATGCTTAGCTCTTGCTGGGAGGTCACCACTACGAATCTTTCTTGAGAAGGCAGCATGTCAGATTTCAGACACTTTCACTACAAATGGGCTTTTGCAGCTCAAAGGAGGAGGGGGGGGGGAGCTTTTCGATCGAGATAATAAAGTCCATTTACATGAAAAGATGCCGCCTTCAATGACATGATTAATTTCGGAAATACCTGGCATCTGAATGAAGCAAAGACTTCAAGAGATGACTGATGATGAGAAAAGATAATTAGGCAAATGTCAAGAGTCAGTGTTTTGATTGGTGACTGAGAGGCTGGTCTGACTAGGTTATCGTATACTCATTCCAGATGGAAATGAAAGGTCTTTGTAGAGAGAGCAGGGTGATCCCTTCATGGTTAAACATAAACTCTGCTTAAGTCTAGACCTTCCTAGGTTTTCCTCCTGGGAAGCCCTTCTGTCCCAGCAAGTGCTCTACCTGCATGGCACTGGACTAATCTTGCCCTGTCTGAATCTTAAGATATTCTAACCATGAACAATGTATCTTGCATTTTATTACTGCAAGGTTAGAGATGCCAGCCTTTCCAAAACATCCTGGACCGGCTTTTCCCCGGCCCTCCAAAGATGGAAGATAATACAGCAATTTTGCAGAGAGGCCAAAAGATAGTTCCTTTCCCAGACATAGCCCATATCCCTCCTCAGCTCCTTGTCAAATGCCCAGGGTAAAAAATGCCATTGAATGCTGGTGCCCTCCACAGGATGGATAAAAAAACAAAGAGGATGCCAGGGATTCCAGCATGGTATAGCCTGACAGGATTGCCCTGTTGAGATTGACGGATTATCTCCCCTTCACATAAAGGGAGCATTCACAAGGCCCTTTCCCTAATCCATCATGGTGCTCTGGATTGTGCTTCCCATCGCTTGCCCATTCTCCTTGCCCGCTGCTTTTGATTTGTGGGATATCCCAGCTTTGTGCAGGCACATTTAATCCTCAGCAGGAAAACCGCCAGCACTCGGAGACCTCACTGGCTCTCCGAAGTGGCTCGGTGTGCAGAGGAGCTCAAAGCACCGTTTGCTTGATCTCTCTATTGTTACAGCAGACCTGGTTCATCATCCATTGAAAGACCCTCTCTGCAAAGGCAGGCTCTAAAGAGCAGCCCATGAAGCACTCGTCTGATAAGTCATACCTAATTTGGCCAGCCATCCAATGCTGAGGCTGCTATTAGTTAATCTTCATATAATTTGTTGAAGTAGGCTTTATGAAGTACTGGAAATAATTGTCTCCCTCCCCCCTTCCGAATCCCGTGGCCGTGCACAGTTAGGGGTTTAATAACAGACTGTATCACGCAGTCAGAACCGGTGAAGGTTTTATAGCAGTGCATTAGCCAGAGGTGGATAACCTATCTCTAGGGGCTTGATTGACTGGAAACATATTCTTAGCCTGCCTAAAACTGCTTAGAGTGTGTCACGGAGGTCCCCCAAAATAAAACGTTCAGTGTATTTAGTGAAACCCTACACCCTAAGTACATGTAAGGGCACTGTAAGATACTAATTAGGTTGTAACATAAAACACCGTAAAAAGCAAAGCTTGACATACTAAAAGAAAAAAGTTTAAGCTCTGGCCAGCTTTTCATGTTAGAGAAATACATTAAAAATATAGTCACAGCAAATATACTGGGATAGACATTGCTCATTGTGGAGAAATTTCTACATAAAATTGTCCTCAAATATTAGAAACTATGCTTCTTTACTTTTCCTATTAAAAATATAAAATCCACTAGCACTAAAATTAGCAAATAATCATTATGATGATACTGGTTAAAATATGCTGGGCAAGCTCCCCCCTCTGCCCCCTTTCTATCTGTTCCCTAGGAAATGTGAGGGGAAGAACTATACTGGATAAAAATATTGATACTGCATGATGGCATATAAAAATGTTATAATAATAATTCCAGAAGGTTAAATGACCCCAGAATTCTTCCCTTGAAATTTAAAATTAAAAGTACTGGTCAAACACCTTTCAGTGGAGCACTGGCATAAAGTTAGATTTTTTAAGGTGAAAGTCTTTGGCTCTGTCTCAAGAAATAGCCTATTACCTACAAAAAGCAATGTTCTGTGTCCTTTTTTAGCATCTCTAAATTCTGCAATTCTTAATATTTTATGTTTTAAGCATTAGTTGTCAATCAAAAGACTTTCTCCATATTTGTGGAGGTTTCTTCTTTCATTTAGTGCCACTCAGCTCCATTACATTGTATAAATTAGAAACACTACCTCCTTAATAATGTTGGAATAAGTGTAATTTTTAAATGTTTAAGTAAATGTTACTTAAATTTAATTACTAAACAAGTAATTATTTACTTGCATTATAAATATTAAGTATTAACATAAACCATGTGTGAAGTACTGAAAGAAGTAGAACTCAGCATTGTCAAGCATAATTTCAATGTATCAAATAAAATTAAAGGTACTCTTAGTTATCTAGAAAGAAAATCCAGGTGAGATTGATCACAATGCCTTTATTAACATCTCTAATAATACATATTATGCACATGTATATGTGTGTGTGTGTGCGTGTGTGTGTAATTTGCATTGTGCCAAAATAACTACAGATTCAAAGATTATCTTACCACTACTAAAAGCTACCTTTTCCAAAAGCCCTGTTATTTTTGCACATTACTGAAAGGAATGAAGTGCTAATTTAATAAATATGTCACTAGCTGTGTTTAAACTAAACACCATTAATGCATGTTTGTTGTTGTATGTGCATAAGGTTACAGATTGCAAACCCCTTACTAGGAAACAAGCTGCACTTTATCAATGAATATATTCTTTTTGGGGTTTTATGGCTTTGCTTTAATGTGGACGGTCACTTTCCTTCCTTTGTTCTGAAAGGTACAGTTTATATTTCTTCCCAGATTTAGTATTTCCCTTGAAGGTTTTTGTGATTAACAATATAATATTTTTATTGAGTTATTTCACACACAAATGATGGGGCCCAAAGGGTATTCTAGGTTTACAAGATTTTACTAATAACTATGCTCCCCTTTGTATTAAAGCTGCTAATTAGTGCTTTTAAACAGCTCAACATTTAATTCTTTGAAGGCACCATATAAAGGGCTGATATAAAACTGTTTATGTAGAAGGATATATAAAATAAGAAGGTGTTAAACCCAACACAAATTGAGTGGTAGGGGGTTCCCTAAAGTGCTAATTTTATGTTTGTTTTCGTCTCATTTTAAGTTAAGATGTCTGCATTGTAACAGTGATGTGTAACACGCTTTACATACAGATTAAGCAAAATGTGTCAATTTATGAGCCTTATTTGCCTGGAGAGGTAGTCACCAGTAGTTCCATGAGGGATTTTAGGCATCTGTAAATATGCATGTACATGCTTATGTGTTTTTACATGTAGGGATCCAGAAGTGTGAGCTGGGTATACAAAGATATGTGAGTGCCCACACACACGCACACCACACACACACACTTTGGTATCCATAGTATCTAGCCTCTGTATGGCCCTGTATTTCAGTTATTATGCAAAATTTCAAGCTAATTAATTGTGTGAGACTGCTCATTTAAAAAAAATAAATATTTCATTTCATTTAAAGATATTTTGACGTTTTAAAGCTACAGTTTGTTTAATTGGTATTGCTAAACTGATTTATACACACAGAGGATATGAGATGGCTGTAATCGAGAAATAAATTACTTGTGAGTTATATTTTTTTCTTCTCTCCAAGTTAATCTACAAAATGTTTCAGAAATTAATTTTAAAAAGTGGGAATTTTCATTAAAACATGCCAAATGAATACTGAAAAACTGCTTCTAAGGAAACTAAACATGAAAATCCCCATTTTTCATCAAAGACATTGTTCATACAAATACAGTTTTGAAAAACATTTTAAAAATAATCTCATGAAGTAAATTTCTGAGTTTTACAGGGAAAAGTGAATTGAGTCAAAGCTTCAAGTGTCCTTCTTCAGCTGACCCACTTCTCCTCCTAGAAGTACCACCACTGAGCTCCACTCTCTGCCACCCCTTTTGGTTTTCTGACATCCCTCCGTACACATCTGTAGGATGTCACAGCATTGTGCAGATGTGACTGACCAGGTCCTGCAAGTGGGAGAGCTCAGTGTAGAATCCCACCTGAGCTAAGTGGTCCTGGTGCAGTAATCAGTTTCCAGGTCTTGATCTAGTACAGGTGTACTCATTTCAGGGTTGACGTGCAAAATTAATGAAAATTTATTTATGCAACCCTGTGGCTGTGCATAATTACGTACTAGACGTAATTTACATACCAAAAGTGTCTGATGCAAATATTCAGATGGAGAATGTTAGTAAGGTAAAACTGCAAGAGGAGATGAAACAAAATGCAAGACTATCAGGCAGGATAACAAATACATCACTGTCATCTCTTTAATGCTATATCTTATTGCAAAGAAATGGAGGTTAAGGACTAAATAGGCACAGTCTGCATAGTATAGTAAATTTTTTTGAGAGTTCCCTTCTTAAACTACAGTAAGTTCTGTCTTTTCACTTTCAATAGACAAGTATTAGGCACCAGCATCTGGCTATGCTGGCCAATGCACAAACATGCTAAAAATAGACTTTCCCCATAGATAGCAGTCTAACTAAACTGTCTGTTCATGGAAGGATGATAATGTAAGAATATAAGCAATAGCATCTTTGCAGGTTGTTGCTTCAAGAACAGTGTTTCACTACCATGTTATGTTTATTTGGGCAAGTTTTTTTACTTTCATAGCATCAACCACTTATTTTGCAACCAATACTACATATATTTTGGTCTGTTTATTTTACATGTATGTACAAAGGCAAGGGGTGGAAATGAATGGGCTAAACTCTAGATTTTCTTAGAATGACCCTGAGTAAAATCCAATGTACCTTCTAAAAATTCTATTTCAAAAGACCTGTTAAAGCCTCACATCATTCCCAAAGTATATGATCAGAAGCAGAAGTAGCAATGATATCACTAGTATTTGCATCTGATTTATGCCCCTTCACCACACACCAAAGTATTTAGAAAGACACCTTTATTGTTTTGTGTTCAAAATTTGTAAAATTACATATATGATGCTCTATAGTTGCCACAGCATTAGACCCTGCATCAATCTCATTTTCATGGTCTTTGTTTCTCTGTTCCTAAACTTAGCTTCCCCTGGAGAGCCTCTGGGAGCAAGAAAAATTGGAAAGTTGCCCTGACTCTCATTCTGCCCTGACATATGTGTTGGTATGCTTCAGAGCAGCCTAGAGGCAGCTTCAACAAATAACATCTGGCAGATTGCCTCTAAGACTTGCATTTATCCTGCTGAACTTTAGGCACACACACTGACGCATCTTTTGTAGGAGACCATCACTTTGTTTCCTCTCTAGGCAAGAAGGAAAGGCAGCCACATCCAAAATGGACATCCTCAAGGCACAAGGGATTTGGTTTTCTTTATAAATTAATCTCATGAAAGAAAAGAGAAACACAGTTATGATGTGAACTCTGATGTGGATCAAATAGAAATGGGGGAGCAGCTCTACCATTTCTCCTTTTTGTAACTTAGCTGTTAGGAAACCTAGCCATTAACCCACCAGCATCAGCATTTTTACAACAGATTGATGGATGCTGCTGGATTCTACTGCACAGTGTCAAAGAGATGTTCACAGACAAACATTTGCAAAAGTCAGAACCAGTTTGTTTCTGTTTCGTATTTCTCCTTTGCTGGTCTGTGAAGTAACTGTACTGAAGACTTGCCTCAGACTACTGCATGACAGTACAATTCTTAATAAATCCCACCTGACTGAAATGAATTAGGTCTGGGAATATGTGTTCCAGATTATTAACCAGCACCTTTGCAAGTAACTTACCATCCACATTTATTAAAGATATTGGGCGATAATTTGTGCAGTGTTCTGGATCTCTCTCTGGTCTAAGAATTATGGTAATTAGTGCTCTGAGAGAAGATGTCACTCGTATGTTTCTCAGGGTGCAGAGAATAGCATACCATTACACTCCTTTTAGATTTGAGATGGATAACTCCCAGACTATTCCTATTATTTAACCTTGGCCAGCTGTGAACGGATAGAGGCTTAGAGCAGGTCAGGAGACCTGTGCTCCTTCTCCAGCTTTGTCAGCACAAGACACAAGACACTGCACTGTTTGCTTTCACCTGGCCCCTCACTTTAAATTGCAAATAAGAATAAAGATCTGTTAAGGTCAGGTATCAATTTCAGTAGGCACTTGCCCAAGAGGAAACACTAGGTGTCACAGACTCGTGGAATAAGAGGTACCTGCATCTTGGATGCATGGTGCCAGGTGAGGATGTGATGACGATTCAGAGGGCTGTAAAGTCAGAGGCCACGCCAAAGGAAGGACCACTGAGGAATTCTGCCTGAGAATGATACAAGTACCAATGCTGCTGCCATAGAGTGACCACTCTGAAACCTCCTTTAAGACCTTCTTAAAAGATGAAGACACGGGCAGAAGACTGTAAACCACCATCTGAATTTGGAGCCATCAGAGAGCAGGTCCTCAAATTCTAGGAGATAATTTAGGAAAGAAGAAAATTATTAACTCCTCCAGGAACTTAATTAGTAAATTTAATTCTTTAAATGGACTTTCGCTTCCCGAAGTCCTCAGAATTGTGCCTGTGGCAGTCCCAAGTAATCAGTCTGCTGGAATTACCCCAAAAGAAATGCCTAATAATAATAATAATAATAATAATAATAATAATAATAATACTCAAATCTCGGAGTTTCAAGAGACTTTGAAGACCTGAAACACACTGATCCTGCAAGGTTATCTTAAAATCTCCGCCCATTAGATTCCTCTGCTGGGACATGATGTCTTCAGAACCGCTTTCCTGGAAGAGAAAATAATCTGCATTGCCATGTCTTTATTTTTATGTGTACTCACGCAGACACATAAAGGACTGTGATAACAGTCAACTGTTTCCTTCACCCCTCTGTGAAACTCTTCCTTGACTTATTTGAAAGCTATTTGTTAAACAGTCATTTCCACAGTGCAATCATTTCCACAGTGCTATTTTGGGGGATGAAAAAAAGCACCAGTTTTTCCCTTCAACATCATATTCCTGCTTGACTTTCATCAAAGAGTTAAACAGCCAAGGGCTTTTAGCATCTCATTTCACTTACACACACAGGCCATTATAACCTGCATAAACAAGGATGACAAGTTGAGATTAATGAAGGTCCCAAAGTGACAGAACAATTTAATTGTCAGAAATCATAGGAGGTGAACTTTGCCAGTGTATTTATATAAGACTGCCATAGTCTAAAAACTTCCCTAATTGATTATGACCAATAAGTTATAACACTGGGAGCAGTTTTCTGGGGTACAAATATGAAATGACCCAAAACAGTTAATAGTGGTTGTAAGATTCATAATATAAGAATATTAGATTGATAAAATAAATGACCAATAACAATATGAAAATAATTGCAGTGTTTACACTTAAGAGTACAGCAGAGAAAACTGCAGCTCTGACAAAAGTCAAATGAAGTGGGCTGGCTTTATAAAATAAATTGCAAGTCAGTTAGGGAGTGATATGAGTACAGCAGAGGCAAATAGGATCCCTATAGATGTGAAGTGCACATACTGATTGCTCTCTCTCTCCTTTAAAAACTTTAAAACTTATTTTTTGGAAGAACACTAAAATTATTGTGTCTTTATTCCAGGAGGAATAAAAACAGTGCAGTGTGAGCAAACACACGCACACACTTATACACACACACATCTCTGATAGTAATTAAAGGGGGGCAAACCTTTCCCTTCTAACCTTTGAAAGAGTCACCAAGTAATTCGAAGCTCAGAGATACAACGCACAGCTCTTTTTATTTTTGAATTCCACATGCTTACTTGGTTGTTGCCTGAATATTGCCTTTGGAGCTCACCAGCTCAACTGGAAGCCTGTTCAACCTGTTCCTTTGCCTTTCTATGATCATATCTCCTTATTTTTTGCCTCCATATATCCTGTCTTACATTCCACTTATCTCTTCTAGTCAGGCTTCTCCAGTGATCCCAAGCAAATCATCCAAGCTAATTTGAATGATAACTCTTAGGCAGCTGCAATAACCTCTCTTTTATGTTTTTTTTTTTTTCCTTTCTTTTTTATTTTTCCAGAAGGTAAGAAACTCACTGTGCTGGCAGTATTACCCCTTCTAAATATAAAGAATATCTCTTCATTCCAGTAATATTTTACTTAAATGACTGCCAGGGATGGCTGTATAATTGATCTTGCCTTTGAGCAGGAGAAGAGAATATATGGCCTATGGAGTTTCCTTCCAGTCTTACATTTCAGTGATTCTCTGATGATAAAGGCAAAAGGCAGCACTTAACGCATTTCACTCACATCACCTTGTAGCTGTCCCTCCACGTGCCTAAACCAGGCCCATTGCACCATCTTGCCCTCTCAGTTACAGCAGTGTGTGTCAGCCTCGCCATTCCAAACTTCTTCCCATGCACAGAACCAAACAGGACACTGCAGAGCAAGCTCTGTCTCAGTATCCATGCACTGTTCCCATTAGATCAAAGGGAAAGGTAAATATAGCTGAGGCAGAAATTGTCTCCATATGTCATTTGCAGCCTAACTGGAGCTTTATACAATGTTACTTACTGTCACCAGCAATCTGTGAGAACAATCCAAATTTCCACAGGATCTCCACTTGTCATCCTTTTCACAATCTTAGGAAATGTTTTATCTTTTTCCCCAGGAATTCTTGTAAGCACAAAGACTACACTTGCTTTTCAACAAGAGCTTGAAACCTTCAGTCCCAAAAGTATTGCACACATTTTGAGTTCAGAAGGAAAGTACCCACATTTCAATATAGATTAGTTAGACACTCCTAGATAAAAGCTGAGGTCTGATTAACTTTCCTCACAGCTGCTTTGAGCAAGGCACACACAGCACTATGGGCAATCTCTTCCGGCTCAAGTTCAGCCTCTCCTTGACAAACACTTTATCTGCAAGACTTTTAGCAGAGTCTAAAAACTCCCCCAAAACTCTTGTTTTAGAAAATAGCCAGACAAATATCTTGTGTAAACCGTTTTCAGAGAGTAGATAACTTCTAGTTGCTGCTTGGCCAATGGATTATGAGAAATGAATATTCAAATATTCATGAGGTCTTGGCTGATCCCTGGTGTATCTAATTCTTTGATCAGATAAATATAATTATTTCAAAAAAGAAGTATGTGTCTCTTGAAGGACTGGGAAAATGAATTCAAAATGTGCTTTCACAACCAGTTAAGGTTATTACCAGAAAGGCTGAGCCTCTGCAATCTTTTCCCCCCTAAAATTTGTTGTGTTTTTATTTACACAATAAGAAGGAAAAGAAGCACAAATCTAGCAGCAGAGGGTTAACAAAATGTAGGTTTTAGAGAAGGTCCATATCAAACTCCTCCTGAGCCATGCATGCTTTCAAGCCTTTTACGATCATTAAAATCCTCACTGATAACAAAACCAGAGCTCCTTAGCCCTCTGACATCATACCCTGTTGGAAGGTTGGAGCCCGGCTTGCAGAGGGGTTAGGAAGGACAAGCTACAAACATCAAGCCTTGGCTTCATCACTTTTACTTGGTAAGTCCAAAAGAGTGCACTTTGACAGGCCCTTTATATGCAAGCTTGAAAAATAACCTATTTAGCATTCCCCAGCCCTAGCACATGATTTCACTGGGAAACTATGCAAAAGATACTTTGGAAATAAATATGCACAAGAAATTACAACTCTGTCTGAATGACCCCCTACCTTGGAATGTCTAGAACTGTGAGAATTATAAGGTCAGGAAATATGTACAGGCCTAGTGCCTCGAAAAGTTACTATTCCTTATTAGGAATGTGCACAGACATGGAAGCAGGAGTTGTATAAACTAAAAGGAAGATTTTTTTTTTCATGTCACTTACATGCCTAGTCCTTGACCTATCCCATTTATAGTTTCCTTTAAGATACTATGCATTGCAAGTTCATTTGTTTCCTAGTAGTCCTCCAGCAGTGAGATTCAGCTGCAGCCAATACTGCAGACAGAGCAGGGCTATGTAAGCAGAAGCTGGAGATTTATATGCCTGTAAAATCACAGGTATTCATTTATCACTGCTAACAATTTTGAGCTCTGACTCTACAATTTCCAGGTAAAAGGTATCCTTACTCTCTGTCTGAAAATCTTAAATGCAGGCATATAGAACTGTTTAGTCTGCTTTACTATAAATAGGAGGTAATATGTTATTTCAAACAAAAAGCATACCATAAACTACATACTTAATTTTGACAGATTGTGCTTTCCTATATATGGTATGGTCCCGCTGTGCTTTCATGGCTCAAGCTCCCATTGACTTCAGCTGTCTCTCCTAACAGTGCAATTCCAAACGCTGCCTTTTGTTATATTTCACACCTTTGGGGTTTTTTCATAATCCTTTTCTCTGCATAAAAGCACTGTATTCTGCAATATCCAATTGTAGGCTTGCACAGGCAGCACAAAAGCCTCTTAAGAATTGAAAAGTACTTGCAAGAAGAAATTCTCTCAATTTCTCTTCCTCTCCCCCTGCCACTCAAACAGTTAGACAAACTGTTCTCAAAATTAAGGAAAATTCTAGTGCTACAGATCACCCCCAAAATCGGCAAAAGGAAAGAACAGCTTTTACATAGTAGATAACCTTTCAGCCAACATTCCTCTCAGCATCCCCCCCAGTTTGCAGTTAAATTGCACTGTGTGTTTATTCTTCTAGTGAACAGACTCATTATATGATTTAAAAGTGTTAGTGTACACAGCACTGACATGTCCATTACATCCATGCACACTGACATGCAGATTAGAGAGAAGTTCAGGTTACCCAATTTGGAATTTGAGCTGCATTTTGGAAATGGAGAAGTGGGAGGGAGCTCTGCTTGGAGCATTTCAGTCTACGCACTGACAAGAACATTGTTTGCAGAACACCAGGCCCAAACAGGAGCAATGCAAAGGAGCATGGGACTGAGGAGAAAGACTCTGGCACAAATATAAATTAAAAATGTCGTCTCCTAGTTTAGCCTCTGAGAATCAAAAAAATGGGACTGAAAAGAGAAGATGGAGCTTGTTCTCCTGCCAGTGTGGAAGTGTGGTCTGCAGGATGGGTGCAGCCTGCCTTGTCCCTGCATTTCACAGACACTTTACATCCTGCCTCCTAGCTTGCAGCAGGACTCCTGCTTTAGACCAAACAGGCCATTGACACAAATATAAATTTAAAATTAAAAAACCCCAAACAGCAAACAAACCCTGCTATACCAGGCATACAGCCCAGCCAGTATTTACTTTCTCAGCGCTTCATAACTGTGGGATGGGGGCAGGTTTTGCCACACAAGCTCTTTTGATTTTTTAGCCTAACGTTGATTATCAGAGATTGTGGCCTTTAATTAAAAAAACCTAAAAATAGTGTAAGAGGTTTTCTGAGCCTTTAGTTAAGCTGAAAACCTAAGTATTATAGCTGTTAAAGATGTCCAGTGACTTAGAACACAGAGATTGAAAAAAAAATCTCCTGAGGAGAGATTAAGGCTTTTGTCTTTGACACGGTGCTTGCAAGTGGCTGAAGGCACAATTATGAATGCTGTGGGCTGGCAGTGTTGCTTTGCACAGGTATAAATAACTCACGTGCTGGGGGACAGCAGCACACTTCTCTTGGTGCTTCAAGACTTCCTCTTTTTCCCTGGTAAGGGCTGTGTCATGAATCATTTCAGGTTACCAGGAGATTCTTCTCTGACTTCAATAGGAACAGAATTGAACCTTAAGCAGTTGTCAGAGGAGGACACAGATAGAGGCAGCTCTGGCTGCTTCCATTTTATTTAAAGATGTTGTTACGTGCTTTGACAGTTCAGCCTTGCACATTTAAACATTTGGTTACTGTAGCTTTAGTGAAAGTGATTCTCTCTAGCAATACAAATCTCTGGTTACCAAACATTTACTTTATGCTCTCAAAAAGATAATCTAACAACATCCAGAGGTTTCTGTTTCCAAATAAAATTCACAGTATTCCCTCATGCTATTGTTACAGACTGTACAGCTAAATTTAACTCCTTTATCTCCTTTATCTCTTGCTGATCTTTCAAATAAAGTTCATTATTGTATCAGGTATGTTCATGGTTAGCAATGATTGTTTAATATTAAACACCCTTTGCCAATAAAGCTCCATATATAATTGACTGTTAAAATCTTGGTTACAGCTGCTCCAATAATAAAAGCTATAATTAAAATCACATTCAGATTTTCAGGATAACCACATCGGCCTCACTCACACAGAAAGCAGGACTTTGTAACTGTCATAAGGACCAGAGAAAGACCATTTCTGAGTGAAAGACTTCATCTGTTTTAATTGCTGTCTCCTTTGGGAAGCAGGGGACTGGAATTTCAGTGCTTTCAGGCATATTTCTTACTGATCAAATTCTTTCTAAATCTAGATGAGCTTCTGAGTAGGGAGACTTAATTGAAAAATCTATTTCATGCTTTATCTTAAATTCCTGCAGTGTTTCACAACTATATTTTTTCTTATATTTTTCCTAATATCAACAGTTATGCCTCATATATTTGAATAGAACTTGAAAAGCATAATACATATAAATTTTTTATCTATATCTATATCTATATCTATATCTATATCTATATCTATATCTATATCTATATCTATATCTATATCTATATCTATATCTATGTATATATACACACACAGGTTACCTAGGGAGTGTCCACCTATGGGTGTCCCAACCCTGGCAATGTTCAAAGCCAAGTTGTATCAGCCTTGAGCAACCTTTCCTAGTGGGATGTGTCTCTGCACATGTCAGGGGAGTTGAGACTGGGTGTCTTCAAGGTCCATTCCAACCTCTTATTATTGTATTATTATATGATTACATTTAAATTATATAATGTTATTTTATTATTAATAAGCCACAATGATTTTATAAATTGTCAAACTTGCTCTACCCCTTCTGATGTTCTTTTTTCTTCTTCTTTCCCATCTATCCCCAACTTGTAAAAATGTTGGTAAAATCTTTTCCTATGTATTTGAGTTTGGAGCAGATGATGGTATTTTTTTCCTGAGATAAAAGTGATAAAATTTTCTCTTCTTGTGACTAGCTTGCTCCCAACCAAAGACATCGCCTTGCTTGGACATAATGTGGCACAGTGAAGATTTAATGAGTCATTACTAAGAACACTGAGATTTGATGTTAAAAATTGCAGTGGTCTAATAAATCAAATCAGTGAATTTAGGAAGTTAACTCCGTGGCGTGCTTTTTTTTTTTTTTTTTTTTTTTTATTTGCACACCACCTAAGAAGCAAATGATAACTTGAGCTGCGGATCAGCTACAGACTCCCAGGGTAATGCATAAAGACACACCTTCTTACCCATCAGAGAAAAGCAAGTCCTAAATAGCTGTGCCCTGACACTTCATTAGAAACCTGGACCTAAACCTGAACCTAAAACCTGGAACTGTAATCCTGCAAGCCGCAGGACACACTCCTTCCCTGGAATGGAAAGAAGTTCAATCTATGATTGTTTTCACAGCTGATTCAGGTGGAAATCCATGTGTTTCACTTTTATGTAAAGTACATCATAATATCTCTCCTTACTCTTAAAGAACTGTGTAAGTATGTTCAAATAAAGCTAAAAATTTTCCTCGTGGCAGAGTCTAACAATCCTGCTCTGAGCAGCCAGCCTCCCTTGCCATTAGGGGCAGATCTGTAAATAGCGGCATAGAATTGATCTTGCTCTGGATCTTTCACCATGTCCACCAAATATTCTCAGATACACACCTCACCAAAAATACACACCCCACAAAAAACATTCAAGTTAACCATAAACTGCATAAAGAAATATAACATAGTAGTCTGTTCCAGTCCTCTATTTACCTTCCCCCTCCAAGTGTTCTTCTTCAAGCTGCCAACAGGCAACTATCCCAGCACAAAGAAATTTCCCTGCTAATTTAACCATACAATAAACCATTCCAACCAAACTTTGGCAGAATGAGATGCGTGGAGTAGACTCTTGTCTTGACTCAGTCCTTGAAGCATCATCCAATTTTCTTAATACTAACATTGCAGAGGACTAGAGGTTGAACTCTTCTTTCTTTAAATAAAGAACGTGCACAGGGAAACTAAACACACTACATGCTTAAAGGAATAGAAATAAACATAATTAGGTGAGAAGGGTAAATGAATAAGAAGACCAGTTCACTGTCACCAGGACTTCAGCTGCAGGCCAGTATTTCAGCCAGTGTCCACCAGTGTCGTTCCAGGCGCTTGTACCACACTGCTCCTGTTCACACCCTCCTAGGAACTTCGCACAGGAGCCTGCAACTATGGATAGGAAGTTTTGATGACTGGAGGGTTTCCTACTTATCGTGATGACCACTGGATCATCCTGAAATATTCCAGGAAAGCTCTTCTGTCATGTGAGATCCCCTCTTTTCTCCTCCTGGTTGGTCCTTGATCCCACTCTGGCTGTCTGAAGCTTTGTTTCCTCTTCACCTGTAAGGCCCTGCCTCCAGGGGTTAACTGGGGAGGCTGTGTCACTGCCACTCAGAAAAAAGAGATATTGCCAGTTTTTTAATTGCTCCACGCTGGGTGCAGTGAATTTAGGAAAGACTTGATGATATGCAGTTATTTTGCAATTGCACCATTATGTTCATCTCTTCTGTTCAAGTGAGTGAACACCATCCTGTTGCTTCTCAGCTTCCTTGCATTTTAAATTTATGTCCAAAATCTTCATTGAGAAAGTCATTTGGTGTTTCCACACAGAAATAAAACCCATTCATTTTTATGAGGGTGATGTACCAGGCTAAATAAAAATAATATTACGTGGCACTTCAGAGTGAAAATGAACTTGGGGCAATTCAAAACAGAGTAACCTACAGAGTGCTGACCTGCAGAGGACCTGCCCTTCCCCTGCACCTTGGCACATGAAATAAATAGGACAGTTCTGGGTTTGGTAGCATTCATCTCGTTGCATCTTTACTAAGTGCTTTGCAAGTCACCTCTGCTATCATGTCAGGTTCATCATTTCTGCTGTCATACATTCCTCGCTGAATGTGCAAGGAAAGGTGGGCATCCTTATGTATCCTAGGATGCCAAAAGAGAAGAAAATTTCACACCCAATCACCCAGGTTACCCTCACATGTCTGTGGTGAGACTTTAACTTCATCTGGTGAGCTCTGAGAGCCTGACAAATCATCTTTATTCAGTGGCAGCTCTGAGCCTCTCACCACAATAATTGACCCACTTCTCCCCTCCCCATCTAAGAAGTGAACACATGATGTATGTTTTAAGGCAATATAGGGCTCCCCTCATTGCATCTCCTTCATTCAACAGCTTCTCCTATCTGGCACCAAAGCATGATTAAATATTAACGTGGGGTGGGTCCTATTATTTCCTGACTTCCAAGAATCCATTGGTAAATTGAGATCTAGCGCTAAAAATTTCTGACACAACATAATTTGTATTGAACCCCCTTTCCTTGCCAGAGTGCCAGTGTTAATAAATCAGGCTGTTCACATTGAATAAATCTATTTAAATACTTATAAAATATTAAAGATGCATTTGGGAAAAGCCTCTAAGGTGATTGTTGCACCCATGCACCTCACAGTAACTAATTTATTAAAGAGTTTGCAAACCTGGGAAGGAAGGGAAAGAAAAATGGTTTCATAAACCAAGAGCAGAAGCCAATTTTTCAGCTCAGATGATGAAAGGAAGCATGCATTTCTAATCAAAAAGACAGATACGCCTTTTCTCTCCCACCATTCCCTCAACAGCAAAGTGCCTTTTCATCATCAACAACACTCCATTCCTAATGTCTGCTGAGGCCTTTCTGCACCTTCTTCATACACTAGTAATGTACACACAGCATCCCTTTGAAACAAGAGCCCATTAGCCGTGGCAGACTACCTTTTTACATGAAGTCCTTCCGTTGGTAGTCATCAGCAGAGTGCTAAATCATCCCAACTGGGCATGCTTACATCATGGCAGTGGGATAAACACATATTTAGAGCCACAGAATGAAAATTGCTTTTCTACCTATCTTAAAAGATAGGGTTTTTTTTTTTAGGAAAGGTCATAAACTACACAGGGAACATCTAGCTCTCCTCTCTCACCTCCTTCCCCTCTCCCTTAAATATAGATTTTTAACAAATCCACTTTTGCTTACATGCAGGTCATCTGTAATTTTAGACCTTCAACCGCCAGCCAGTCCCCTTTAAAGATTACATAGTAAATGTGACCATAAATTTGCCCCACAATAAGAAACAAGTTGGAGCATGCCCTGCAAGAGGGATTTATGTGATTGTTTTCCTTCCAGTGGGTGTGGTGAAGGGATATAGAAACTGTCAGCAAGAGCAGCAAGCGGGGTGATACTTCACAATAGCTACCTGAGTAATGCAAGAGAGATTAAGCCTAAATTGAGGACTGCCATTTCAGAGGACAATTAATTTTCAGGCTGTTGTAAAAGCTCTGTTGACATTTCTCAGAAGAGATTTTGCTTCTCAGTAAGGGTTTAAAGAGCTTTATTCAATTGAGGCTGTGGTGCTGCTGCCTTTCTTTGGGCCAGAAATGGCTCATTTCTTTGACATGCAAGTAAGCTTCTGTGCATTTTGTCAATGCTGACTTCTAAATCTTCACCTGAGAGCCCATCTCAGACTCTAGACAGCTGCTTTTCCATAAGCATCTGATTCAGTATGTAGTAGGGGATACTGATGTAGCTGGGGAGACCAAAAATGAAGCAATGAAATTGTAAGCAGCAGCCTCCAACACTATTTGGGCAAGGGGCTGCTTGTATGACTCTTTTTCTAGACCCTTTCTTTTTAACCCTAGCAAGCACCAAGGAGCACAAAGTCCTACACCTAGGCATGAGAATGCTGTTAAACTCCAACTATGCCATGCGTGGGAAAAATGCTTTTCTGCATGCTCCAGCCAGCCTCCAAGCCAGTAACAAATTTTACCCCAAACCGTGACAGGTGACGGCTCCAGGTCCACAAAGAGAAACTCTGCCTCCTGCTTATCAAAAATGCCAGTATTCCTTTTTGTTTTGGTGACAATGATAGCCTGTTCAAGCTCTACGACAACAGGGTAACAGACTAAGATCCCCTAAAACTATTTGGCCAGCATGGCCTGAGTCATGTTCTTTCAAGAAGGTGCCTAAAAGGAACTGCTCAAGCGAGCTGCTGGGCATCTCAGTGAATCCAGGGATTCAATGAGGCCAGTAGGAAATTCCAGATCATGGTACCTGGCAGTATGCATCCCCATTGAAAGTGGTTTGCCTTGATGCTGGATTCAATTTATTACCAATGACAAATTGCCTGTCAAAACACAGCTGCTTTGTAGGAATATACAATTGTTTGTGTACAGAGACCAAAGGATGAAAGGGTTAATTATCCAACAAACTCAGGCAGAAAGAGAAAAAAGTTTAAAGCCCAGGGAGGTTATCATTGCCTTTTGCGCAGGCTGGTTTTAATCACTTTCTTGTACCTCTCCCTGACTTCATTTATCAAACCTTCACATAAAAGTTGCAAAGTGAGGTTATTCAGCGGATACCTCCATTCATCTCGGATGATTGACCAGCGTGGTTTGCAGTACAAGCCAACCTGGATGATGGCATTCCTCTTGTTTTCATTGCACAGCCTGCTTTCATTTTATGCTGTAATTCTGTTTTCACAAAACCATAACCAAGCAGGCTGCAGATCCCAGGTTCCAGATTTATTTACAAACAGCCCTGACCAGCCCCCTCTGCCTGCTTCTGTTATCTGCTTCATGCAGCTTTGGATCTTACCGCCAGGAGTCTGGGGTGGATTAGCACAAGATAGGAACTAGATCTGATCTAACTAAGGGATGTAATCAACCCAGGCTTCCACCCCCGCTCCTCATCCTCCACATAAATCCAGGTCCTGCTTGCACACAAACATTTCATGGGAAATGCTGTTTGATACTTTGTGACTTTGTAGGAGTTGACCTCAGGCAGGTAAGAGAAGCGCCGGTCTTATTTGACAGAAGTAGGTAAGCTGCTGTACCAGCCAATTCAGGGGAGGAATAAAGAGGGCATGTGTTTTTTGAGGCTTTTCAGGAGCTGAGGATCAATATTTCTGCACCTCCACCAGATGAGCTATTAAGGGAAATGAGGCAAATTATAGATACTCATCAATCAAGGAGAGTATATATGAGTGAAGAGCAAGAAGAGAGCAACTGGTCTAACCCTCTCTGAATTACTGCAAATAAGGCCATGATGGAATTTCATCCACTGGTAAGGCTTCAAAGCTGATCACTAGGCAAAATATGATAAAAACCTTTTCCTTGCCTTTTGTGGGAGTAAAGCCACCAGAATCTGGATCCTGCTGATTACTAAACACCTGATTCACATATAATATTAAAGGTTGGGTTATTTTTGTGCAGCTCAGGAACTTCAGCTGGGGTAAATCAGCATATAGATGGCACTGAGTCAGTTCACACCACTCCATTTCAAAACTTGAAACAAATATTTCTGTGTACTTCCTTTGGAAAACGCAGATCTAGTGAGAAAAATCTAGCCAGTGATTATGTAGAGTTCCTGTTGGTACGGTTCATCTGTAGTCACTTTCTAGGTGAAAAGCCTTTCAGATTAATGTAGCATTTCCATCCAAACAATCTGGACCACTTTGGGTGAAAAAGAGGAGGGGTGATAGCTGACCAGGTCTTTGTTCTATTTAAAACATTCCAGAAGGTTTTCAACCACAGAATATGGCAGCAGAACTGATCACAGGGGAAAATATAATTAAAATACCTTCCTGCATTTTGCAGCCACAAAATCATTGGCAAATCACCATAATCTGGCTTTGCTGAAGTGGAGTGCAAGAGTCAATGCATCAGGAAAGAGTTTCAGCTAAGTACTTTTCAAATTAATAACTTTGCTCAGGGACAGTTCAGAGATTCTTATATCTTCTCTTTCTTTGCTTCTGCTGTGGTGCTGAAACCTCGAAGAGACTCAGATCAATGACAGTGTACGTCAGTCCAGGTGCAGCAGACAAAAATTGAAGCTTCAGGTTGACAGAGATTCTGCCATCTTTTTTTTTACCTTTAAGGTTTTTTTGGTGTCTCTTAATAGAAGAATGGTTTTGTAGATTAGAAATTAAGTTTGAGAAAGAACAGCAAGCAAATCCATCCAGCCTGAAGTGAGCAGAGCCTTCAGGCGGTGTTTGTGGGCTTTCTTTAAAAGGGCTCCCTGGACACAGAAAGGGAGCTCATTAGTGGTGATTTGTGTATCACTGCTGCTATCCTGTTGATAGCATGCTTGTGTTCCATCTTCTTTGTCTGAGTCCAATTCCAACTGGAATTCAGACAGAAGTAATAACCACAGAGGGATCCTCATTCATTTTTTCATCTCCTTCCAAATTCCTTGCTTGAAAAGGTAGTTCTTAGATCACACCTTTGACAAAAGTCTCACTATTGCTTGTGCCTGGACTGAGATCAGTCTTCCTGTGAATATTTATTCTTTTATTTTTGTGTGTGTGTGTGTATTGAAGTTGAATATTAAGATAAAAAGGAGCTTTTGGTTCTTTCCCATCAAAGAGCAGAACATTTCATGAACCCTCTGTGACCCTCTAGGTGATGCTTTGGAGAGTCTATAATCTTTGACCAAGCAAAGGCTCAAGACAAAGCATGTTAATAGCATTAGATGCTGAGAAAGCCCTTGATGGGGTACAGTGTAATTATTGAAAAGAGTTCTAATACTATTATGAATTGGAATAACCTTAGCAGGCAAATTTCTTTCTCCACGTGACCTATACCAGATGTCAGGATTAATGTAGACAAGCACAAAGTTTCGTTCTTTTTTGGATGTATTTATAACATCAGCATATTTTATCTAAAAGCTAAAAACCATGTTTTTAGCAGGAAGATTATTGAGGTTGCCATCCTACTGACATCATCATACCTAGTTACTACAAATGTAAATTAAAACTTTACCTTCCTGAATAATTGAGAAAAAGGTTTTGCTGAGTAGTGTTTGAGACAATAAATGTTGTGACAGAACAGTAATGAAGAAATGGATGAATAAAATTTAAATTTGGAAAGAAAGAAAAAAAAATGGGTATTTTTCCATCTAAATTTTTGAAAGACATATTCTCCAGGTGTAAGGAAATGAATCATCAGAGAGTAAACCTGACAATATACCTGCATTGAATCTGAGGAATTAAGCAGGATTCATTCAGGGCTGCTTTTTCTTTGAGGATGGTAAAAATTAGCTGATTTATGTGACAAGTTTTAAGACATTTCTGTTCCCCTAAGATTTCATGGATTCCCTTTTCTCAGGTTACAACTTGAGGTTTTTGGGCTTATTCCTTGGTTTTCTTTTCTTTTTTCCATTAAGTAGCATTATAAATCAAAAGTTCTAGAAGATATTTCAAAAATTCAGAAGCCTGTCAGTTGATCCTTATTATCAGTGCATCCTTTTTGCTGCTTGTTTGAGTGTATTAGCCCATTTTATATCTCTATTTTTTTTAGACCAAAAAGGAAAATAAAAAGAGCCCTATTTGAACTTTACCCTGTGATGCAATATTTCTTTGTTTGTACTCCAAAATTTTATAGGCCTTCCGTGCTATTGTGCTTTATTGAAAACTCATGCTTTATTTGCTGTTCATTATTATCTTTTCAATATTTCTGCTTCTTAAGATTCCTCATCCCCTGCAACATTTGTTTCAAATGATTTACTTTCTGCAAAGGTATGCACTTGCATATATGCCTTTTTGAAGGCATCCGTCATAGTGCATAGTGCTATTATCTATCAATTTTTGTCATGTCTTGGTCTCGCTCATGAGCTGTATGTCATCCAAGAGAGATGTTTGCAAAGTGCATTAGTTGAGAGTCTGTACATCTCAAATATCTGGCATGCATGATGATGGGAACAGGCTTAAAGACAGGAGAAGGTGGGGTTGAACTTTTCATTTACTTGTGAAACAGTAAAAATTAATAAATGGATGAAGAAGACAATCTGTTCTAAACACATATGATTGTCTGCTAAAGTACACCCCTAAAACACAATGCTGCTGTATTTTTAATGCACTTGCAAAGTTTCATCTGCAAATTTCATTAATATACTCCTGTAGATCCAGGATGGCTTCTCCTCAGGAGTCTCTACTTTCTGGATCATAAAGTTGTCTTCACTATAATTTAGGAACCTCTGCGATGATGCATGTTCAGCTGTATTTGTTACTCAACAGATGTCAGGGTAGTTAAATTCCTTCATGAGCCTTTATCAGTACTTCTATTCCGGGATTCCCAACTGGTTCAAGATGTATCTCTGCTAGCCGGCAGCACTGCTCAGAGATCAATATGTGCAGCTTGGGTCAGGCTGGCTCAGTGTGGAGCTGGAGTGGCTGCTTGCCCTGACCACCACCAGTCTTGCTGCTCACCTTGACTCTGTAGGTCCTGGAGTCAACGCCTTGTTGGTTCCGGCTCAAGAAGGACCAAGTTATAGGGCAGCTGGGGACAGGTCCCACGTTCATAATTCTTGAGACCATCTGCTGCAGTAACTGTCACTGCTCTTCCTGTGGGGCTGCCGCCTGGGCTCGCTGCTTGCACATAAATTTCGACAACACCTGCTACTCTTGCTATTCCTTCATCCATTATATCTACAACATCAGCTCAAAACCAGGCACCCCTGGCACTCCATTTAAACAGCCATCTCCACGACAGAACGCGCTGATTCCGAAGCTGCCCCTTGGAGCTGTTAGGTCTCCATAAAATAGGAGTGATAACGAGTTAACAGTGCTGAGGGTGAACATCTTTTCAGGCCTACCCCAGGTTCTTCAGCCATCCCAGCTACTCTTCCCACTCCTCAGGTCATCTCTTTGTTTTGGAAAACCACTTTCTCCTGCTTTGGCCACTGGTTCCAAGGACTCAGCAGGATGCATTTAAGCTTCTGCCAGAAGGATCAACACCAAACAGCAGTGTGGGCAAGTTTTAGGTAATTGATACCAGCCTGCTCTATTCCCTTAGGCTACTTCCCTTCACTACATACTAAGGAGCTTTCCCTAGAGCTGTTTAAAGAATAAAATAATCATTTGATTTGCAAATAGAAGTTCCTAATCTGTATCACTATGATTCAAAATATTGGCTATTAATGAATATTCAGCCTACTGCTGGGTATTTGTGAAAATGCCATCAAACCCTCAGAGTTTAAAGAATTTTAGCCTCAATGATATTCAACAAAGAATTTTTGTGTTGCCATTCGGCCATCTAGAAGTATTTGTCATTCAGAGATCAGGAAAAATTACAGCCATTTTTTAATTTTCTGGGCAATCTGAAATGAATAAACACAGTCAAAATACATGCTTTATTTTGAGGAAAGAAAAGCAATAGTTCTCCTTCTGCATTGATTATGTAAGTATTAAATTTACAGAATTAAGTTTGCAAAATGTTGCTTATTAAAATGAGGATTATATTTCCACCTCCCATCAAAGGCATAGATAAACTCTGCTGTAATTTCAACTCATCCTTTTCTGCACTGTACTAACTGGCAAAGTTGCTCCTCTGGCACAGGAAGTTTTGACTGTATTATAAGCAGTTTTTACTTTGTCTGAAGACAAAGTGTTTCCCTCTCCTGATGAAAATGGGCAAGAAAAGAAAGAGATGAGATAGTATCATTTGAATATCACCTTGGGTATTTTGCTCCTCTGTTACTTTTCTTCTCAGTCACTTAGATTGTGCTGATAAAAGGCAGGATGGGTTTCAGGACACAACATGCAATTTTAGAAGAAAATAAAGTGCAACCAAAAAGCACTGCTTCTTCCTTTACAACAACTGAACTGATCTTCTTTGCCTAAATCCCTCACCAAGAATCTGGCTTCTTATGGCTAGCTAGCAAACATAAAGTAAAACACCTGTTTACCAGACACACAGCTATGTGTCTGCCATTGCCAATCCATCTGTGGAACATAAACATAACTTTCACCAGCTGCTTCTTTTAGCATGGGCTGGTAATGGAAGCCATTATAGAGCATATCAACAACATACTTTCCTAATAATCATGGGCCAGAGCATCACAGGGTGTAAATTGGCAGAGCCTCACAGAAGGTGATACTGATTTACACCATCAGAGAATCTCACTCCACTGTGTTTGTTTTTTTCACACTCTCCTTCTTTTAGCACCCTTATTTTCCTAGTTTCCAGTTTGTTTCTGGGGTTTTTTTTCCATTATATTTTACTAATGAGGCAACATGTCGAGAAACAATTCCTGAGCCAGTCTCAAACAGTAATGGGTAATTACCTTGGGTACATACAGCCTCAATATTAACTACCCTAAGCAAATCTCTGAAGATTCAGAGGTGTTATACTGCAAAGACTCCAACTGGGTTTGGCCAAATGCCCCATTCATATAAACACGCTCAACTCTATTGACTTCAGGAGAATTATACCTTCTTTTGTTTGTGCAAATATGCTGAAGGTGATTCACAAAATCATGCCCAGCCACGTCCACTCTCTTTAGATTTAAATTGAGCTTGAAATCTTGCAGTGCAAACAGATTCCTTTTTGTCTCGCATGAAGGCTAGTGCGCTACAACTATAATTAAATTGCTGATAGATCCCCTTATCTCTCAGGCTACTCCAGCATGCAGTAATGAGGCTCTGCTCTTGACAAACATCATCATACCTCTTTCCCTGTGTCACATCATTTAGGCAGGTCAGAATCTTGATGGTGACCCAAGACAACATTCATCCTATGACCGGGCAGTTCATTTTCCTTCCAGTCAGAAGGGCAGAAAGGCCTCAGGACTTTTTGACTCTTCATTTTCCAGTTAGAAGACAACTTGAAACTCAGAAATGTAATTCCATTAGTATGTGAAGCTCTAAAATGGAAAAACTTGTCTTTAGAGATGTCAAATATGGAGGACACCCATCCTGTTGAGTTCAGCCCAGAAATTGTAGCAGTCCCTGCGACCTATCAATTGGAATTCACTTTCCTCTTGGTAATTTTGTAACATACACTGAGTAGTGCTTTCCAGGACTCCTGCAACTGCAAAAAAACAATGCTTACCTCTAATGCGTTCCGACTTAAAGTGTGCAACCTTATTTAAAATGCACTGCCAGAGCATATATTTTCATGTATCATTATGTCTAAATGCATGATAACCAGGTTGAAATCAAATTAGCTATGTTAAGGTGAATATTACAATGTGACTACTACCTGCTGTGCCATGAATGAATCTTGTAAACACAATCAAATCTCTTTGCTTCTCTCTCTCACACACAGAGACACATGCGTGCCCTTGCACAAGAAAGGAGATTCTTCACCTTCTGCCATCATATTGTCACAGCAGCTCATGTTTATTGTGAATGACATCTTCAGCTACAACTCAGCATGAGCTCTGGTATGCTGGAGTTGAACATCCTACCAGGAAAATCAGCAGTGACATTAAAGTTGTTTCATAAATAATGAAAAAATAAATATCACATTTACTGTAGGTACACAAAATGCTTTGTTTAACTAAAAGTGTTTGCAGAGAAATTCCAGGTCTCTGAGGGTAGATACTATTTTATTAACTGTGGATACAGAACTTATTTAGATGGAGCTGTTTTCATTATATTAGTAATTTTCTCAATTATACAAATGAGGGAGCATGTGATGAGTACTATTAGCAGGATACAGACTTCTCTTTAGAAAACTCTAAACTCTTAGAAAATCACAAAACAGCAAATTATCAGCGCTAGCAGCTGTGATTCTTTCAGCCACTTACATTCTCTATAAGGAGGTTTACATGTGTCTCCCAAGTCCAAATTTGTGTAAGAACAGTTTTAATTATTTACAGGGGCAAAAATGCTTCAGAGACAGTAATGCAATCACATAAGTGCATAATGCAAAAGAGAATTCCGTTTTCTCAATGCCATACAAGGCAAACTTATTCCTGGACCCTAGCAAAAGACACTCAAAACATGACTGCACCCTGTCCAGAGTTCTGCTGGCTGAACCCGTGCACGCTCCTGCCAGCCCTCAGAAAGTTCATAACCAAAAAATTCAGGAAGAAGAAACAAACCTACTTTGAATTATGGGGTTATGGTGACCAGAGTTTTATATAAAAGTTGTTTGCAGTGGAAATGCTATATTTTGTCCTATTAAGGACTGAGCAAACACACTTTTTACACAGAATTAATGTGTCAGGCAAAAGGGAAAACTTTCAATGATTTCAGCCTTTGTGCTAGACTGAAACTTGTGATCCTAAAATGTAACAGCTGTTAATGAAACACAAATATACTTGGTTCCAGAAGTGGAAAAGAGTCTCACTAACAACTCTTCTAAAAAAAAAAAAAGTAAAAAAAGAAAAGTGCTGTTTTTCCCCATTCTTTGGAATGTTTTACCCATATTCATAGCAAGAACCCTGAGAAATATTCCCAAGTGCCAAAAAGTATGAAAAATAATACCAAACACATTGTCAATATCCTATTAGTTATGAACTTATCTGCATGGAAATACTTATTCTCAGTAGAATTTTATGAATGGCAATATGACAATTATAAATAATCAACTTCATACATGGTGCAACTTTAGGAACAGGCTTAAAATTAGTGATTTAAAAGACCCATCCTCTCTCTCAAGGAAGGTGAATAGATTTCGTTTCTACCTTTCAATGAGGTGAAAGGCACAAAACTAGTCTTTTCTATAAACCTAGGTCATCAATTTTTTATATAAAGTAGTATATTTTATTACTTCTTTCTTGTGAGTTCAAGTTGCCTGTATTTCCTATTCATAGAGAAGTGCTCATTTCCTGTTTAAAAACACACATGTATTTACTCTAATTCATTTAACAACATTCTAAATGGCAGTAACAAAAAACAATAAACAGAAATAATCCACTTAATTAGTGCCTGTACACAAAGCCTCTACTCATTCTTATGCTTTAAGCAAGACAGAAAACTAAGAGCATTTTATTTTTCTTTTTGTCATCAGCCAATGCTTAAAAAAAAGGAAAAGGAGACAAATCCAAGGTATGTTAGCTCTTCAGACTCCCACTACTGTCAGATGGGCTTAGGCAGGTGGTTTAGAGCTTCTCCTTACTGGCTGCAATGATAAATAATGACCTGAGAAATGGCCAATATTTAGATTTGACATGTGGGAAGAGGTTCATCCCCTGACATACAGGCAAAAGAATTAAAAATAAGCAAATGTATGAGCAAGTAAATCCCATGAACTAATGAGGAATGTGTCAGTCAATAGCAATGCAAGCTGTATTTCTATTATACAAGAAAGGTAAAAGTATTCAAGTAGGTCACTTAGTTACTTCAACCAGATGGAATCCAAAATGTTCAGAAAATTAAAAATCCATTTATTCCTCAAAAGTTGCATTCCATCTGTTTTCAGACATTTATGGAATCTTTTTGCATACAGGATATGGCAACCACTGGTGGCTTGGAAATATTTCTCCTTTGTGCAGCTCACGGAAAGCCAGGCTGGATAAAGACAGGTCTGAAGAAAGCCTTTTTATTCAGGTGCTCCAGCTTATCTTCAAAATCTAGGAAACTGTACTTTTGTTTAAAAAAAGGAATCATAAAATCTAGTGTAATATTATCTGCAAAAATGCAGCAGGAACTTTTAATCTTAGAAAAAAAAAGAACTAAAACAAAACCAAATCAGGCTATTCCTTGCTCTTTCCACCTTGAAAATTTTAACTTTCCTGCCAGTCTGTTTCTCATTTTCAGCTTGTGGAGACAATAAGAATGATTCAGATGCTATGAAGGAATGCAGCCTGGCATGTAGTGATCTCCACCCTGAAGATAAAAGTGACAAAATTACTGCAGGGGTTATGAGCTCTACCCTTCATCAATCATTTTCCAAGAAATATTTTATTTCCTTCCACTACACATTGTACCTAGATCTAAATAGGGCATGGTCCCCTTCCTCCTCTCCTTGTTCTCAGCATCTTCAGCCTCACCAGATGGAAGGATATCATCTGGCATGCAGGCCAGGCCAAATTTTCTATATATGACACAACATCCACATTTCCTGTTTCCATAGGATCTTCTCCTCTCTGCAGTCAGTGGCTCATAGCTCACTACCAGAAAGCTTTATCGTGCTTGGTGCACAGTGTTTTATCCCCTGGTGAATCTCGCCCATAAGTACAGGGCTATATCTCTATTGCCAGGCAGTTGTGCTCCTGTTTCTCTCCTGATTATCCACACCTCACTTTAAATCATGCCCAACTTCTGTGTTGGAGCCAACTGCATCCCTTTGAGGTGAAAGACATTCAGCAGGTAACTCTGTCCCAGGCCTGTTCTTATAGGGCAAAACCACACCAGATTTTGTGACCTCAAGGAGTCCTCCCATGTTACAGCAACAGACCCTTGCACCATAAACACTCTTCATGACCAAGGCCCAGATTACTTCAGACTGCTGTGAACAGGGGCAGGAACATGTCTTACATTATCTACATCTGCATTTTGTTCACCTCCCCAAATCATCACTGACAGGTGACTTTCACATGGAAAGACAAAGCACTCAAAAATCCCAAGGCAGCAGATCAAAGAACAGAGAACTGGCTTTTAAGCATAAAACTGCATTTAAAAAAAATGCCAAAAAAGTAAATCACAAATGGTGGATTATTTGTTTCAGGCTTTGCATTTGTTTTTAATGTCACATCATGTCTCCACATTTTCTTCTACAACCCAAAGGAAAGAAAAAAAAAGTTAATATTCATGCTTAGTCTCATCCTGTCTAAAGCTGACACTTAAAAAACCTCAAAAACTACCTAAACAACCACACAAATTCAGTGGGAGAACAGCAAGACCCTGACTGAAAACTGGTACGAGTGACATCAAGTTCTGATACAACAAGCCTGTACTTCTCATCACTCCAGATTTAGAATCCAGAGGTCTGACTTTGGGGTTGGGGACCAAATGCTAAAAGACCATATTCAATCAGCAGCAGAAGTGGAAACTGGTTTTCCTCCTTTTTCGGGCAAATGTCCTCTTTCACTCACTGGGAAAGATGACAACTGAGCAAGTTTGCTGCCCAAGATGGACAAAACAAGTGGTAAAACAGCAGAACTGGAGAAAACCTAACTGGTGCACAAAGGGGCATGAGAAGCATCCCAAGAGTGCATCCACCTACGGGGCAGGCACACACCTCTCCCAAGTGAGCTTCTGTCCACACAAAAATAACCCACTCTCTCTCAAGAGTTCAAGCTTATTAAAGGCTTCCTTTGATTACACAGAGGGACCTGGACCCACACCTCCTTATCAGCTGAAGTGCCTGCCCTGCTTTCCTTTAGTTTCACCCATCCCCTGCTAAGTTTAGAAGAAAAGGCAATAGCTGTGGCTTCTGACAGAGGAAGGTTGGCAGCTGCAAAACGGAGATGCCACATTTCAGTCTATAATTTTCTTTCCACAGTGTCTCTCCCTAACTTTCCTCTTTAAGAGACACTTAAAATCCATGTGTCTGACTCAATTATTATTATTGCAGCTATGGAAGAGAATGTGATGCTGATGAGGGCTTACCTGTCTGGTTAACTTCCTTTTCTGGATGCTTTCTTTCTTTCATTCATCATTGCTTGTGACACATGTATTGTCTAAACTGTGTTCAAGAACAAAACTCTAATACATTCAATGGAAGGTGAAAAAATCAGAAAAAGGTATATCAGTTGCAAGCATAAATTTACATGCTAACTTTTAATGTTCTGATTCTGAGAAACATCTTAAATAGAGAGCATGAAAATTAAGTATAACATTTGCAGTAAAATTAGGATAAAACTTCATTTTTTGTCCTTTGATTAGGAGAGTACTGACATTGCAGAAATGCTTTGTCTTTATGAACTCATCTACAGATTCTCCATTCTTTCAGTATTCGGTACATTATCAAATCATATCTGAAGCACTGTGAATTCATGCCCCAGAGGGCAGGAACCCAAATTTAAAGTCATCATCATTCTGTGTATTTTCTGCTCAGTTGAAGGTTTTATGATACAGGCTGAATGTCTTTTCAGGAGAACCCTAAAAATAAGCTAATGCAATAGGGACAGGATTTATTGGATACGTACGCTCGCCTTCAGCTGATGTTCTCCCTAGGTCAGTTCTCATGTGATTGGCAAGGGATCGTGACAGCTTGTATCTTCCTATGAGAAACCTGTGTAGACACTGGTAATTAGAACTGCCACTCAGTCCTCCCTGACAACTGCTACTGCAGTGACTCTGGGCCTCTGAACTAGCTACTGCCTCTGGAAAATCCTGTTTCCCAGTGTTTTCTCCTCCGTAGGCACCCACCTAATTGCATGTAAACATTCAGTAATTTATTACGTGACACAAAAACATTGGTACCTTCAAGCTTAAAATGCAGTGGTTGATAAATACTGAAAAACTACAATTCTAAAATGTCACTTACAATATTGTTCTCCCACTGCCTTCCCTGGCTGGTTGCTGAACTAAGGGTACTTCGTAGGTAATGGAAAAATCTGAAAAGGGTCCCAGTCTGTCTTTTAAGGAGCCTAATTCTTAGTCAGAGTTATGAGGGTTGAAGATTATAAGTCAGTACAGCTCTGGAAAAAAAAAAAATCTCCATTTTAAATTGAAAATACCAGTGCATTTTCCCTTTACTATTCTATCTCAATCAGAAGAAGAATAAAAAGGCTCAATTACCTATTAGTATATTTTTACCCATAATCGATTAACTCACAAATTATTAATAACTTCAACTAACAAAGAAAAGAAAATGAAAAAAAAAATCCCAGCAATGCAACAGTTGACAGCTGTATTTGGAAGAGAACTGTACATAAGGAAAAATGTTTGGAAACATTTGGAAATTAAGATGAAACTGAAAATTTTCCTTACACTAGGATGTCTACAGAATGAAAGCTGGATCTGTTCTTAGGTTTGCTGCAATTTGGAGGTATGATTTCAGATACAGCTCCCTTGCCTGTGAAATGGGGCTGACAATAGAGATGCAGTTTCCATGCACAGTTCCCAGTTATTTAGATATTGTCATGTTAAATAGAATCTTTTTATCCCATAGCGGGGAAAAAATACCCACAGTGAGGTAGTAAGGACTTGTTGAGATTCAGAGTTGAAAAGACAGAGAAATCTAATCTCTAGACTATGGAAATCAGTGGATATTGACTTCAAAACACTGTTGATTTCAGTGGTTTTGGGATCAAGGAGAGCAAACTTACTGCACAAAGACAAGTCTGCTTTCCAAAGCAATGTTTCTTGATAGGAGCATCCTGTCAGACAGAAGCAGACTGTACCTTTGGGGCAGACCCATGCTGAAGGCTCTGCATAGTTCTAGGGTGTCCAGGAGCATCTCAGCTATGTCTCCCCATAGCTCCTTCAAGGCATGAAGGACGATGTTCTGGCTTACCCCTATGGTTAAGCAGAAAGCATTTGGCACCAGACCACAGGTGCAGATCCCCAAGGAGAAAGGAAGCCAGCCTGTGCAGGAAGGGTTAGGCATTTCCTACCCATTCCCAGTCCATTCACAGCCAGCCTGCAACCTATGGGAATTTCAGATGTGTAGAATCACATCCAGAGCACTGAGCTGGCCAGACCTTGAAGACACTGCAACCACTGCAATGCTAAGTTTATTTTCCCAGTAACAATCCAGCCCAAGAAGAGCATGGCACAGTGTATTAAGCATCTTGACAAAGTTTTATGCAACCACTCTTTAAAAACCAACCCAGAAATGGCAGTGCTGTATTTTTAGACAGAGAATTACATAGGTATTTCCATATATGTACTTCAAAATTAATCCAGTAGTGTAATCATGCAACAGGTCAGAAATTACTGAGCGAATAGCTCCATTTCCTTTTTAGACCTCGATTATAGCATGATATTTTGGTAATATTTTTGCACAGTGCACAGGGAAATAAGTATGGAGCTGTAGCTTTGCTCATAGACTATTCCCCTTAAAGTGTCTGCCCACCACTAACACAACATAATCTTCAGTTCTATCACTGTTAAAAGATCTGTTCTCTGCATTTATAAGTCCCACTAAATTCAACACCAAACGCACAGAATTCTACTCAACTGACTGCACACACTTTTCAGAGGATGCAAACCCCGAGTGCTGGTAGTGCCACGTTTATCCAAGATAACTGCCACCCTCTTCTCAGACGTAGCATGGGAGAACAGTGCTAGGATGTAAGTAATAATCTGTGGAAAAATGCATTTTAGAAATGTAATAAAAAAGCAATCTTCAATGCCAGGCAACACAGGTGGAAGACGAAGTCTAAAGGAAAGCATATTTTAAGCACTGAAGTACAATTACAGCAGCCAAGTAATTAGAACTCTGCTCTTTTAGACAGCGTGCAGTATCGTTGTTCTTAAAAGTTCACAGCGTCCATACTATTTCAGTTTTGAAACAAATAAGCTTTTGTTTACTCCTCTCTGCCCCCACTCGTCACTATTCTGTACTAATCTCTACACCCTTTTCCCATATCCTAGAGGAACAAGTGCCTTCAGAGAAAATATTCTGGATTATTAATGGCTGGAATTTTTTTCATGTAACTGCTTAGTTATTAACAGCAGCAAAAGAAGTTCTCTTTTAGAGAAATTTGTGACCTGTTCCTTCTCAGAGCTGTTCCTGTCTGCCACTCCTTCCAGTGACCACTCTGTCAAGCTGTAGACTTTCCTGCTCCCTGTCAATGTGGCAAAGAAACAAGAATAAGTGTGTACCAAGAGGTACGGGTAGCCGATCCCTAATTACATTTGAGCCCATTTCAGTTCAAGTTCAGTCTAGAAATCTGACTAACTTTGAGAAGTACCTCATTTCTGCTGGTGCCATTGTGAATATCAGCATCTCTTCTAGCAGGAGAAGGTCAAAACCATTCTGAAGGTCTACAAGGCCCAAAGGACAATCCAGCTGGTACCCTGGGAATGTTCTTAGTTTACATAACATAGAAAGACAGCTAGAAAATTATTTTTGCTGAACCTGCCTAAAAATATGTGTGCAACATCATTAATGGATTCTATTTCCTCTCACAGAAAGGCAGTTTAATAAATCATCCTTTGCCATAGTGCCACTAATTGCAATGGATTCTGAAAAAAAATTTCCCAAATGATTTTTTTTAGAAAAGTCACACATCCTGCAGGTACACTGCTGGCAAGCCCTCGAGTGTTTATATTACAAGCCAAGCAATTTAAATAATCCCCAAGTTCATTACGTTCAGCTAGATTCTCAGGAAAGGTCCTCTCTTCCATTGGTTTCCAAGAATAAACCATCATAGAGAATCCTATTTTTCACAACTGATGGGGTTTATGTGGCTAGGACTAAACTACAGTAGCAGGATTTTAACAACTGCGGAAAAGACTATAAAACTTTCTGCCCCTTATTAACTACTGTGTGACTATTAGGTTTATGGGTAATGTTAACTTTGCAGTATAGGAATAAAAACATTGTAAATGGTCTCCAAAATGTTGGAAGCAATTTTCCCCAAGAGAGGCAGGCAGCCCTTCCAATCCCAGTGAGGTATGGAAAGGGTCATGTGGCATACATGTAAAACTAGATTAGACTCCCTGTTGCTAAGTAATTAAACCTAATTGTAAACCTGGGCAAGTGCTGAATTTAAAACTGAGCTCCCTGTTCAGAGCTCCCAAACCCCTATTGAAAATCCACGGAAAATGAAAACTGCCTCTTTAAAAGAAATCATCTTGCAGCTTCCCAGAGCGGAGCCCCTGGGCAAGTGGTTCAAAATATGATTTTTATAAACAAATCTGACATAGCAAACTTAATGCAAAACCCTATGCATATAACATCACTTATGTGTGCAACTCATTTAAATTATAGCTGTAGAGAGAAGGAAATAAAACTGGCATATTAACCTTTGGCACAACAGTACTCACATACTAGCAATGTTCAGCAGCAGATGATATTATTGTGACTCCCACTAGTATTGTCATAGTGAAGGGTCTGTCAGAATTCATGTTTGAAACCTCCACAGTCAGAGTTTATTAATTCAGCCATGAGCATCCATTCCAGACCCATGCTAGCACATACAGTTTTAAGAGTAGATTTTTGTTTTAGTCCAACTTCCTTTTCCCTATCACTGTTGTATTTAGTCATTGAAAGCAAAACTAAAATAAATCAAAGATAATTTCATGAAATACATCTCCTCAGCATTATCATATTTAAAGACTGAATGCAAAAATAAAATATGTCAGAAAATCTTGGATATAATATTCCACAGCTTCTTGCCACAAACTCATTGGATGCCATGCTTCTCAAATGTTCCTTCTAGAGAATGGTCTGCTAATTCTTCCCCAAGAGAGAGAAGCCTTTCCAGCAATCCGAAAGGACAAGATAAATGCAGATAGACTTAAAAAGATAGACTTAAAAACAAATTATAAATTAAATTTAAAACATTTTCAGATTTTTTGTCGAATTGTCCACATCATTGCATACATTCCCATACAACTAACAAAAGCATCATGCAAAAAGAGCTTTCCTCATTAAATAATGTCTTTAAAAATGTGTTACTTTGGGCAGCTCTGGCAGCAATACTCAGGCCTTTATATAAGTTATTGTCCTGTTTAAGTTATTGTCCTGTTTATATGCTCTAAAACATTTTGGTCATAAGTTCCAGACATAGGACTTACTCAACAGCCATCACAATGAAAGTGAAACAAGTGCAGACCTGCTGCTGGAGAATGCAATGGTTTGAAATAATCATCTAGTTATTTGCAATACTACTAAATTCGAGAAAAGTTACTTTGTCAAAATATTAGAAGGCCATAGCAAGACATGTTTGTATTCTATTTATTTAAATGACATCTAAATGTACTGTTTTGAGCAATTCTCACCTTCTTATTTTGTGGAAGAATCCTGAGAACCAACTCTACTTCCCTGACTCCCTCCTACCAGCAGTCCCATGAACCAAGCTGTGACATGGGCAGGGCTGAGCAAATGAATTCATGATGTAATTTTAGTATTGCAGGATTGAAAATGTGATGAACTCTTATCCTCTTTGATAAATTCTTATCTTCTTTGATAAAACTACGACAAATCAGGACTGCAGAAGCTGCTCCCCAAGCTGTATCTTGCACAAGACCAAAGACGAATGCATGTGAAGCAGAAGGGAAAAAAAAGACAGATTCCAAATACCAAAAATAAACTGTGAAGAAACTTAATCCTCAGAAGGTCAGAGGTACATCTGAAAGGCCCTGGCCATGCCTTTGTATCAGAATGTTACAACATTAGCCCTAATGACTTAATAGTTTTGCCCTTGAATTGTGTCAACAGGAACCTATCTTATTACATGGTAAATTAGTTGCTTCCAGCCTACTCCAGACTCTCAAGTGATGGGAAGACAGAGGTTCTTCTGGCAAAGTTAGAAATGCAACCTCATACCTAAACAGCGTTGCTGAGCAGTATTTAGCAGCATTTTAATTTTGTACTTGTGTTTGGGTAAAAGAAGTTTGGGTACAGCATGGGAAGATGCCAATGTGCCTACATTTGGCATTCAGGACCCAAAATGGAAAGGAAGGCATCCCTTTGGAGTACTGTTGTGCTGTGTCATCAAAGGTCATCGTCTGCTGCAGATAGCAGGGGATAATGAGATTGGGTCAAGCGTAATGAAGGCAGGCTCTAGGTAACAGAGGATGCTTTCTTCTGCTACTTCCCTTCTCTCAGAGAAGTTTGTATCCTTACCAGCTTTCTTCACATCCACACAAAAACAACTTCCAAATCTGGCACGGCAAAAGCCACCAGGTGCCCAAGGTGCATCAATACCTAACTATTCAGAGCCTGTTCCTGAATTAAACAAGAACAAACAGTAAATTCTAAGAGTTACAGTTACAAGGCAATTGTGTCATTCTATTTAAATTGGAAAATTCCATATATTTTACTTATCTGGAAGTCTTTGCTTCACATCTGTCCTAAAAACCTGTCTCCTGTCAGCTAGACAAAGGGTTACTTTTCACAATGAATGCACAAGAAAGGAGAGACATGCTTACACAATTCTGTAAGTCTTCTTTAAGGAGTTTTACAGACAAGTAAGATGCAGCTCCAGACACTAGACTTTTAAATCATTTAAAGCTGACATAAGCTGATCCTAGGCACGGTTTATAACCATGTTTTTACTTTTCAGCTCTGACAATTACAAATTGTTTGTATTAGCTGCACAAGTACTCCTATCCAGCAGTATTGTCAAAGCCCATCCATCCCAGTCTCAAAACAGCACACCAATCCTTTGCTTTGCTAGCCTCCACCCACAACCTTCCCCTAAGTGCTACCAACCAAGCAGCAAAGGGCAGGAGAGATCTACAGCCTGTGAGGAAAAACCCCTCATCTGCAATCTGTGGTAGCTGCAGTTTCCCCATGTTTCAATGTGGTTTTCAGACCATCTCAGCGTGACAGGAAGGAGCCTGGCATCCTCTAAGCATGTTGCACTTGTAACCTTTGAAGATGTTCAAAAGGAAAGAAAAGAAATAATAAATGAAAGGTCTTAACCATTTTGTGTGAAGTTTCATGAAAAGTCTTGGGGCCTAACTTGACTGGAACTGTTTTAAGTGCTCCTCTACTACAGCAGCGGTGTGTCATATGAAAGGCTTTGTTTGGCATCTATCCACAGTTATAAATAAAAAACATATTTATCTTTGGTCATGCATATAATTTAAAAGTCGGACAGAAGAAACCTTTTTTCTCCTTTTAAATCTGTAGCAAGCCCAAGATAAATTCTTATAAATTATTTCTCTTAAAAGGAGGAAAAGAAAAAAAAAACAATAATAAAATAGCTTGGCAATTGGGAAATCTGGAAAACAGATTATTTCTTTGGACGGAACAAAGTGTGTGTGTGTCATCATGACTTTAAACAGTTCCATGGTTCCCTATGGAAATACTTAATTGAAGCTAATAAGATGTGGAGTTATCAGTGTTTTTCCATGATAGATTTCATATGGTCTCTCCAAGATATTTTACCTCCTTTAAAATGTACTGACCTAAGATTGTTTTAACTGGTGATCTGAGCAACAACCACTACTAACGGTAAATATCAGTGAAACCCTGCTCACAGAGGGGCAGGAGTTTGGGCATACCCCTTCTAACTCCAGCATCTATGCACCAAAATCCCTTCAAATTCTAATTTGTAGCACATGTGACAATAGAAATACCATAGAAATCTTCAAATCAAAGACTTACTTGCCTCTTAAAAATTGCAGGATGGGTCAGAAGTCCTTTCTTTTGACATTAAGAAAATTAGGAAATTAACTAATTACCAGCAGACTACAGATACCAACACAAATCTTCCCTCAAATATGGTTTCCTAAGACGATCCTGATAAGCTCATCCTCTTGACACTAGAGAGGATCAGGCCCACCTCCTTCCATCAGGCAGATTAGTGTGTACTAGATACACAATTTTTGACTAGTTAAAAACTTGTGCCTCTCTTACATCTCAGTTTAGAAAAGCAAATCCCTGCTGGATTTGAGATGGAGATATGGTGTCCATACAGAGGACTCCATTTTTAACCATAGCATAAATTTGCATATCCTAATGGAGAGGCAGTAAAGCCTTCTTTAGGTGCAGAAACTGGTCATTTGGTATCTGCAAAGTGCAGTTGTTTTATAAGCATCAATACATATCCATTTCTGATAACATTTCAAAATAAGTTTGGCTTGAGTCAATGTTTCTGTGCCACTATACATGATTAAGGTATTCTGAGACTTGTGGAAGAAGAAGACTTTTTCCTATATTCATAGCAGTTCAATTTATAAAGAACTTTGAGTAGAGGTAACTTGTGTAAGTTTGGCAATTATGTCACACCTACATTTTAGGTAATAAACTGAACTATCTTCCTAAAACTGGCCAAACTCAAGTGGCTTATCATTATTTTCCTTCAGGATGAGAAATTTACAGACTTTTTTGGCATAACCACCTTTTGCCTCCAGCAATTTTTTTCCTGAAAACATAATCCTTGTGCCTGCAAATGCATCCACTGCATATGTTTCTTTTTAATACTAGTATTCCTTTTGGATAGACTATCTCCACTGATAAAGTCAAGTAAATATTTGGAGGTTGAAGGGTCAAGTTCAGTGTACCATTTATCAGTAATTATATCAGTCAGCAACAAGCACAGTGCATTCATTAACTTATAACCAACCTTGGTAGTTAACTAGCTCTGACCAATATTACATTCAAATTTAAAAAACTGCATGCAAATACCATGGCACAGAAAATAAAAGGATATAATTAAAGCCATGGGATAATACTATATTTGATCACACATAGACTGAATTTTAAGATGAAGCAACTACTTTGCAGATGCTTGCCAACACTCAGGATTAATACAACATTCTTTCGGTGGTGAACAAGCTGAGCAGGAACTCTGCATTTATTTTCCATCCAGCAAAGAGTAAAAGTTGCCTCCTGAAAGTAATTCCCATCTCAGGCATCCAAACTGTGTGTCACCTCTTGACTTCTCATGGACTATACAGGGAAGCAAGGACAACTGAGCTCCTAAGCCAGGTGTCTTGTGTCGTTAACAAGAAAAGAATCCAGGCTGAATTTTGGGGCATATTTCTGTTCAGAGTTTTCCCATAAGACATCCTGCAAGTTTATATGTGTTCCTAAAATGCAAAAGTGCCTAAGATTTACAAGGTTAGCAATGCACGCTGCTGTAAGCAGCACACAAACTCAGATGCTGTGGGATTTTTTAGCAATGCAAGTTTTCATCCATCTCAGCATATGGATGAACTGAGCAGAGGAGAAGCAAGCCTGATTGTAATTACATTAAGCACTTTGGCAATAAGGAAAAGTTTGTACTTGTACACAGATGGCTTTATGTTACAATGCTATAAATGTGCCAAGTTTCATGGCTTCACCACATGATACAAAGAAGGAGCTTGAGCTGAAGTCTGTGCAAACCTGCTGAAAAGCTCTCCCTGGTTTCAGGCTATTGCTATCAGGTTTTTGGTAAGTCCATTCAACACACTCTTTTGTACTAAAATGCAAGTATTTTTTTACCATTTTAACAATATTTTACCTATTTCAGATCAAGCCTTTGTGCTTTGGTGAGTTTTCTTTAAAGTATAAACAATAAAGTCTGGTTCAGGTTGATTAAAGAACCTGAACCAGGCTGCTCCCTATACTCATGTATGCTAGAAACTGAAACTTTACAGAACTCATAGAAACTACCGGCAGGGGGAAAAAAATAGTACATTCTTATGCTGAGTCCTGGTGTTTCTGATTCAAGTCCTCTTTTCTGTGACCTTCCTAACTCTATTACTTCATGAAAGTAAGAGTTTTGAAAACTTACTTTAAAAATCCTTAATTTAGAAAAATAAACACAAATTCTCTCAACCCATTCCTTAGTGTCTCATCATAACTTATTTTAGGGTAATAAATCTTCACCCTGACAGTTTGCTGATGATGCATTATGTTAATACATCATAATGACAATACTTGTAATATATGATGAATATTTTTTCTGAAAGGGACATCACATATACACTCAATCTTACCAGCACAGAAGAAGGTTTGGGAAAAGAGGTAGAAGGGGAGATAAAAGATGCTCTTTACCCAGAAGGCAAAATCTCACAAGAAAAAAGGAAATAAATTGATAGCCCTTGTTAAAATAGAAAGAGAATAAGAAAAAAAATGCTGTCCAGCACAAGCAACTTCAATCAGTAAGATTACTGCTTGTTCCTCTAATACTGGTATTCAGGCTGCATTATAAAAGGGAAATATTTTCATGTACTTGTCTCAGTCATGCTAATACAGGCATAACAGGCACTAGGAAATAATCATGATGACTTTGATAGGGTTGGAAGATTGCAATAACGAGAGGTGCAAAATTTAAAAAGGTAAGCAAGGTGGTCTGCAAACAGAAATAAATGGCAGCCTTGTTGAACAATCTGGTGGGAGTTGTGGACACTCCTAAGAGTCACCTATGACTGACACAAACCAAAACCCTGAGCATGGACAAGGTGATGACAGGGGTTTTCAGCAGGAAATAGTTCATTTTTGATACAGATATCTAGCCTTCCACAACACCATAGTACATTAGAACCAGATCATGGGATGGTGTTTGCTGTGTTGGGCTCTGCACAAACAGAACAAAGACAATGATGGCCTCAACTAATTTAAACTCAATTTCAAAGGCTTAGAATGTAAAATCAGCCCCTGGCTCAGCAGAAGGTAGAAGTAACTGATCCAAAGACAGACCGTGCACGTCTGACTGTGTGGGTTGAACACTATGAGATTTGGCAATAACAGGTTTATAGCAGCCCTCCAGGTGCTCTTGGGTTGCACACAAGTAACTGACAACAACATCAGTGCCCCTGTTCCTGGCACAAACATCACAAGGGTGGCCAGAAATTACCTTGAGTCTAGCAGCATTCTTTTTTCAGAAACGTGGTCTTTCCATCCACTACCAGGCTACTGAAATCTTAGTATTCAGTTTAGGTGCAGAGAAAAAAGTGAAACAAACAGTTGAATGAGCTTCTGATTTTTTACTTCTGATACTGATCCAAAGTGAAAAACTTGACTTTGGAAAACACTTACCCAGAGGTTCTCACTGTGCCACTGAAATGGAATCTGATGATAAATGTTCTGGTCTGACAAATACTGACTTGTATATCTGCACAGGAGTAATTTTTGTTTCTGCTTGGTCTTGCTAAAGCTGCAGCAGAGAGGTGGATCTGACACCTGAAACAACTCAGAGGCCCAAGATATTATTGTTTTAGTTGAAGAACTAGAAAACACAATTCCTGTGAGAGTTTTAATGGAAGAAAAAGATGTGATTAAGAGACACAGGTGTTGTGGTTTGAGAGGAAGTGAGGTTTTTTTGGATGCTGTGGATTAAAATATTACAGTGAGAATGAAATAAAAATAAAGAAACATCTTATAATATATTTTGGTGTGAAATCATCCAAACTGACAAGCAAGTTGTGTTTGAACATAGTGGCAAAAATTTCAACTCCAGTGTAAAGTTCTGCATAAAGAGAGGCCTTGGACATTGCTGTTTTGACTCTGCTAGAAGCACTTGAGGAAAGGGCCCCAAATTCCTAATAGGGACTGGCAGGTCTCACTCTGTCTCAGAAATGCTAAAGATGGAAACATCAACAGTGCAAGCAAAGTGATGGGAGTGTCAATATTGCTCTGTTGAACACAAGCAATGATACCCAATGCAAGGCAGTGCAGCAGTCACATTCTCTGAGTGTGATTTGAGTATTTTTGCAAGGTGCTTACTGACCTCAGAATCTTCAACCTGCAGAAGAGATATGAGCAATAATGAATATTGAAAGCCACTGTGTGATAGCCAATGGGGTCTTGCCAGCAAACCTATCTCCCAAGGGACAATTACAAGCTAAAATTAAAAGGCTCTAATGGAAATCAGCTGATAGAATCAACCCTACTAAATCCACTGTCACGTTTCTATGACTATTGCAACGTTATTTTGCATTGCAAGCATTTGTCCTTTGGTTGTTGAAGTGAGACATTTTGTAGATGAGCCATCCTTTTGGATACTGTTGTTCTGAGTCAAGCAAACTACATTACCACATCCCAACAATGTTAGATGTGTCTTGGGCGTGCCAGATGTCCTCTCCATTACAGAAAGAAAAAAAAGAGAAAAAAAGGTGAAAATTGAGAAGTGTGACAACTGTGCTGCCTTTCATGCAGGGAGAGAGTTGCTTTCAGGTTGACCTTTAAACCCAGTGATATGGGTTTAAAAGAAATAACTAAAAATACAAAACAGAGCATATTTAGAAATAAGGCCAGCTGATTAAAATTACTTTATTTGAATGTTCCTTGTGATATTTTTCTTCTCTATTATGTGAGAAGCACATATAGAAACTCCCACTAACTACCATTCAATCCACCATTCATCCAGATCTGCATTACTGTAAAAAATTGCTCAGCTAAAGTTCACACAAAACAAAAGTGAAATTACCCCAAAGGAATCTCTGTGTTTCAAGACAATTTTCTTGCTGAGTTTCAAATATTAAAACTCTCCCAGTTGTTAAATAAAGAGTGATGAGAAAATGCATGCAATTTTAATTTCCACTGGGATTCTGCCTGGTGTGAGACAATCATGTTGTTAGATATTTTTCTAAAGAGTAAAATAACGTTATAGCATCTGTGAAGGATATTATGAAGAACGGGGTACTGAAATAAAAAACATTTTTATCCCATATTAGCTACTTGTTATGCTTTTTGATGAAATTGCTTGAATTAGAATTTACACAAAGCTTTATTATCTAAGACACTTCAGCTCAACTTGGTTTAACTGATGTATCTATTAGCCTATCTATCTTGTAGTTAATGAAGGCTTGATATATCAGCTAAGGAGAATCCAGGCAAGTACAATGGATATATATAAAAAATGACATAATGTTCACTTGTTTCCCCCCCTCCAGCAATGTCAAAGCAGCAGCATATTTTATTTTAAAATCAAAACTGGTGTTCACTGGTGCTCCCTGTAAAGCCACAGGTTAGCAGAATTGCTGGGTATTCACAACACCTGAACACCTGCCTTTGTTCCTCTTTTGCTGTCTGGTAGAATTTCAGGTGCTCTTGAAAGATCTTTCTAGGAAGACCAAAAGATGAAGAAAAACAAAGAGGAATTAAAAAAAAAAAACCAAAAACAAAAACCAAAAAGCAACCCCAAACAAATTAGAGTCTTAAATATAACTAGTTCATAATCCCTGGCTCATAATCGGGCTCTGAGAAAGTGATATGCCAGGAATGAAATATCACATAGTAAGGAGGACTTTGCTTTGGAGATTTGGCTCTGGCTGAGGAAGAACTCAAAGGGGCTTACTAAAAAACTCCATTGTGAGAGAAATTAAAAATGTCACCCATGAGTAGGAAAGGATCCTGCTAGGAAAGTAATCACCTTGTCTGAGTTTATTGCTTTGTTTGTCAGATCTGTAAACCTTTTCTAAAATATTTCAGATCAGAGGAAGGAAATAACACTAATGAAAATACCACCTAAAAATGTGTCAGTTTTCTAATTGAGAATAAATACAGAAATATTGACAAAACCAACATTAAATACTGACAACAATGTACATTTCAGTTCTTGCACTTCTTTAAATGTTTAAATAAAAAGACCGGGGACCTGAATTCATCAAATTCTTTAAGGAACCTACAACGTCCTTTTCTCCTGTTCTATTAGTAATGCTATTGAGTAATATAGATTAGGACAGGGATGAAACAGGAGGAATACTTATTTTCATTTCACTCCACTTTCAGATAGTTTTCACAAAGGAAACTGCTTTCTACTGAATCCACAGTTTAGGGGAAACTAAATTCTTCCCAATAGACTTGTATTTGTTTGATTTGATGGAGGTGTTTTTCCAAGGGAGATGTTCTAGAGGAATTTTCCAGGCTAGAGGGGAGCTTGTGTGCTTTGTGTCTTCTCCTCTTAAATGAGAGAGTCTTTCATTGAATGGATAAAATCCAGGCAAGTAAATCACATTTGTGGATCTTGGCCTAATGCTTGTCTGAGTGTAAGGAGGGGGTAATGGTAGGAATTTTACCATGTATTCCTTGACAGGCAGCTGCACAGCTGTGAGAGTGACAAGGAGTTTGTGTATCCTGGAGATACAGGGAAGAACAAAGGGAAATAGGAAGAAGGGGGAGAAAATTAAGTGGCAAAACCAGCAGTTCCTATAGTGGAGATATACTGCTGGTTCATTTTCTTTGGACAGGATTTAGAAAGAAAAATAATAGGCACAGTTTTTCCAGATTTATTATATTTGGAGGTAGTATATTTAAGTGGAATAGACAGAGTGGGTGATGTGAGTGAGAACCTAATGACAATCCTAATTAAGGGGAATTTCAAGGCCAACCAAAGTGAAGGAGACAAACTCTCTGTCCCCTGCACTATTGACAAAGTAGTGCCCCTTTCCCTTCTGGACATTTCCAAAGATAAACTGAGACAAAACAGAATAAGTGAAGACAAAACAATGTCAAAATCCAGGATTTAGGCAATAGCTCCAGCAAAAGCTGTTCCAAAATTAAGACAACAATAGCAGCAAATCCAAAAGCAGCAATATGGGCTCTAGGAGGCACTGCAACTTTCTCCTCTCTTCAGGGCTCTAATCAGAGCTACCTGCAGGGTGTTAGTCCTCTTGGAGGCTGACATTCAAAATCTTTATATTTACATTTACACTCATGCCCAGCCAGAAATGAATAGGTATCTTAGAACCCACATAATTCCTGCCCATGAGATAGAGAGCACATCAAGACATCCTTACAGCCAGTAACCTTGGGATTCTCCATGTGGGTTTCTGCAGAGCTGGCCTGTGGTGTGGTGGCCCTATGCTCTAGCTCTATGGTTCCTCCAAAAACAATGCCAGCCCTTGGCAGCTCTCATAAGTGACATAAGTGTTGGAATAACAGAGCTCAGACCTGTGTGGGGTCATCACCACACACCAGGGAACCCCTTTTCCCACAAAGCTGCTACAGCTGGGATATGGCTAGATAAGCAAGTAGCAAAGGAGAGCTGAATCTGGCTCAGTTTTCCTAAGTGGCCGACAAGAGGTTTTCAAAGCTGCAGGGCCAGAAGGTTTCTCTCTTCACTGTGTTTCAGAAACTCAATGCCATTTGAATGGGTTCTTGTATTAACTTTACTCTATCTGAAGCCCCCGAAACAACATTCTTAAAAAATGTATGGACCAGTTTTGCATATGCAAGGTCATCAGCAGGTTACTTAAAAATAATTAGATAAGATCACTGGGAATATTTCACAGTTTACTTTACAACACTGCAGCTGTCAAAATGTTAAACCATAGAAATGAAAGCTGAAATTAGAGATAAAAAGTAAAATTAAAGGTCTTTGATGATTTCTGTGTAATAAGGGGGATTTCAGAGCTTGTGCTGCTGTAAACAAGAACAAAAGAAAAGCCAATCCCTGAAACTGGCAATAGGGCTAAGAAAAAGTCAGATCCATTCCTCTTCAATCCATAGACAATTTATGTAAACAATGGGCATATTTAAACTCAAGTCTCAAACGCAGTGATTAATACTCTGCCCCTGTCCTGCCTCATGGGTTTGTAAGCTCTCTCATTAGTTGTTTGCTCCAGTTGCAGCATAGCTGAGACCAGGTCTCCTTTGGGGGCCCACCACTTTATGATGCAATTAATGCACATAGCTCCATGCCATCTATAGCTCTCGAACCCTGATGTGTCGTGTGTGCCAGGATGAGGGTGTTTTGGGACCAGCAGTGTCTCACTGGCAGCAGGCCTCTGTCTTTGCATCTTCTGCATCTATCTGTTCTTCTGTGTTATATCCCCTCTAATCTCCTTTCATAGGAGACCAGGGTAAAACAGGGATGACCAGGTAGCTACTCACATATATCCAGTGGCCCAGCTAGACCCTACTTTACTTACAAAGGAAGGTTAAGCAGAAAAAATGGTAAAACTCCCACTGATATCAACTGGGCCAGCATTTCTTATGCTAATGTGAGTGACATTATTTGCCAGTGCATGGAGGTTTTTGCTCAGTCTTTGTCTCACCTCACCTTTTCCAAGTAGTTTCTATGTCTCTACAGAAGAGATTTCCAACCACCACTGTTACAGTCATCAGATAAATTCCTTTTTTTTGTCCCAGAAGGATTTCATTCTCTGTGTTTACTTCTTTACTATGAGTACCCCCACAAACTAACATCTTCTTTGCATTTAGTTGGCAGTAGAGGGGCATGCAAAATCAAAACCCTGTTATGCTGAAACTGCAAGATGAAACACAAGAAAACTCTTAACTTCAGGGAGTACTGTTGAGAGAAAATAGGAAGTGGAACAACTTTTAAAAATGCACACTTTTCTAATGCATTAAAGCCCTTGCTGCTTTTGCCAAAACTTTACTTTTAAGAAAAAACAGCTGTGGATTTGATTTCTATGTTTCTCAGCCATTAGTCAACAGAGGATTCAATTTTAAAGCACAAGACCTATAACATACAGAGTGAATAATTTCTTGTCTGCACATAAGAGAGCACAGATAGATAACATGCTTAGTGAAAGCTTTATCACCAAGGAAACACATTTATAAGCATTGAATCTAGCACCTTAACATTTACAACTCACTTTAAAAGAATGCCAGCTGTAAATAAGTCCATACTCATAATTCGAATTATGTGGTATCTATCACTATTTTAAGAATTACTTATTGCTTTAGAGTGGCAATGGGCAAAGCCAATTTGTGAAAGTTCAGAGTTTCTGGAGATTTGGGCTCTGATCTACCACTAGTTAATTGTTGCAGTGAGATAATAATTTTTTGGTAATTATCTCCAACCAATCCATAAGTAGCCCCTCACAGAACAGGTTTTATCTAGTGCCATTTGCTATTTCCTAAAGGTCATGGAGCCTCTTTTTCTCACCTCTAACCGCTCACCTTTCCTGCATGTACTATGGGGAAGCATAATTCCAGTAGAGTGGAAATTCAGTCAGCAAATGAGGCATCGACATAAATATTCATGGGGGAAAAAAACTTTTGAAAAAATGTTAAGAAAAGAGGGGAGGTAAATCATGGCATCCTCAAGAGACCACTAAGATATGCACTGTCAATTTACATAGATTCGCTTAAAACTTTGCATGCAATTTAAGTGTTTTCATACTTACTAAATTATCACCTTCTTGCTGGAATTAGGGCATCTTCTGGGCACTGGACACTTGATCCAGAGTATAGAGCAGTTGCCCAGATGCCATGTGGCACCCATTTGTCATATCACGGATTTACAGTCTGGCAATTAGCAAGGGAAATCTTTCTGGATTGTCCAGGGAAATGTTTCTGCCCCAGAAAATATACAACAATTGTCCAGTGTTTCACAAAGTGAATTTGACTTCTTATCTAGGATTCTTTGCCCACTTTTCAAACCCTTGAAATCCAGACCAAGAACCTGGTATAAAAGCAAGCCATGGGAGAAGCATATGAATTCACAGGGACCGTATGCATGTACAAGGCTAAATTTCTATACAAGCATTAGAAGAGAAGTATTATCTCAGGACAGAGTCCCAGTGGAGCTCAGCACAACTTAATAAGATAAAGATTCAGGTTCAAGAAAAAAAAATCTGGAAAGATTTTGAAAATGCTTGGTAAGGGCTTGTTCTGCTTATGCTGCGGTCACTGATAACACTTATTCACCTTGGAAAGTGAAGCTGATGCCATGCGCCTTTAGAAAGCCAGCTCTGAAAACATGATGTACTGACAATATCTGACTCCTTGCAGTTAATCTTACAAAGACACACATTCATGGAGACATTTGTTTAATTGGGAATCCTCTGAACTCAATTCATGTCTGGCTCCTGTCTGGTTACATAAGCCGAAATAGACATGAATAAATTGAGCCATTTGCCAACTCAGGACTCAGATCACTAAGAGTCATAAAATCTAGTGTCCACAAGAGTATCAATACCAGACTCCAGCACCAAAATTGGACCATTCTGAGAAGAATAATATAAAAAGGATTACTTCAAAGCCACTGGCCATGAAGAAAAAGAACATTGACTATTGGATAATGATGCAATCTTGAACTTTCACACCCATCTCAGGAAATATTACTGCACTATAATTGAGTTCATCAGGTTCCATGAGCATGCCCATGTTTTCTTCTCCATTTCTCAAAGATTTTCATTGGTATGATGCAAAGGACACTACTATCTACTGAGAGATTTTCTGTGTTTATCTGAAGCAAGTTCATCTCAATTTTTATTCCATCATTGTTTGTAGCTTTTTAGCTTTCAGATCGTCCCTAATGAAGACAGTGGCCAGAAGAATATGACTTACGTACTTTTTATAAAGACAAAATGAGAGGCAATTTAAGGCTTCCTCAATTTTTTTTTAGTTTTTCACTTTTCTAAAGAAAACCTTTTATTCAACCCTGATGCCATAAAAGAAGGTGATGTCATAATTGATGATATTAAACTTGTTACTAAAATGTCATTACACAAGTGATGTTTTAATTGATGATGCTAAACTGGTTAGCAGGAAAGTGTCAAGTGTCACTTTCATGACATAAACTGCCAGTTATGATTATATAATATCAATTATTCTTTGGAGAACTGCATTAGATCAATTACATCTGAACCAATGTAGTTGGGGCAGGTTCATATTTTTTTAAATGCTGTTCATCCAGTTCTCATTATTAGGAGTAGAATATACTTCAGATGCAGTTCAGACTTTTATAACTCTCTCCTTGAAACATAATACCTGCCTTTCTCATTTGCCCTTTTAGATGCCATCAAATCAACATTGAACCAAAAAAAAGCAATGAGACAAATTCTATAGCTTTAAGAACTTGCCTTGTTCTGCAAACATAAAAACCCCAAAGTCTGACATTAAGGTAAGCAAAAATAACAAAACATAATTTTAATAGTAGGTTAAATATAGAGCATTAGGATTTGCTGGCAGAATGTTGGTTACTATGAGCCCTGCTTTGACGCTGAACCTCCTAAAGCTTTGGTGTCCAGCTGCTCTCCAATTTCCTCTAAATCTTACTTAGGCACAGAACCAGAATATATCTGAAATAATATCTGAAATGCATGCAGCCAGACCTTAAAAACTTAATCCCTTATAGGGGTAGTTGCAAGTTACAGCATCAAGTTTAGTCATGTATAGTCTCTGCGTCCATCAGGAGTAGACTGAGTTGCTGCTGATGCTGATCTGATCGAGCCAGTTTATAACATTTCCCTATGTTTAAGCTGCACTCTGCTCCTTGCTGTCAGGGGCACATCTCTGGCTTAATGGCAAATATGTTCAGAGATATCCTGATAACAAGTTAGATGCAACATAACAGAATGAGATTTTTATGGGAATTTCCAAGCTGAAATCTCATCTATTTTATAGAAGAATAGGTACAGTCCCTTTAATGAGAAAGAACACAACAGTCAGGACTATCTCTTGGTCAAGACTGTTGGATTTGTCTGAGTTTAAATAAAAGGATTGCTCCCACAAATTTCACTGTTGTAAAATGACAAAAAATGGAAAGATAAATTATGTACTTCCATGCAACCACAATGATCCTGAGGAACAGTGGGGACTCCAAAGTCAACAAAATTTGGCTGCTAAATAAGCCACACTTTTACTTTCCTGAACAGCTTTGTGCTCAGATCAGAGGTGTTTTATGATGGAAGATGGATGTGGACGTGGCTTAAAAATCATAATTCCTTTTACTCTGTTACCTGTACAAACTCCAATCAGAGCAGATGCCTCATTTCTTGGGAACAATCTTGGAGGTTTGATCAAAAGAGTTGCAGGAGGTGATAGGGAGAAGCTGCAAAGAGGTAAGAGAGATGTGCACTAAGAAATATTTAGAAACACAAGAGATTTTCATTAGGTTTAGTGGAGTTGGTGGAAATTAATCTGCAAGGCAAGATTTTGAAAACTTACCTCATGATTTCATCCATGCAAAAAGAATCTGTTGCCTCCTTTTAGGTCTCTTCTTCCCTACATGTTTTTGCAAGTAATGGATTTGGGTATTTTCCCATTTCCCACTTCTTTCTGACACGCTTAATGGTGATAACTGATCTGAAAAGTGAAAACACTGAAAAACTAAAAAAACCTGAAACACTAAAAAAACCCCAAACAAACAGACAAAGCCCGCAAAAATTAAAAGAAAAGCAGGAGAAAAAAAAAAAAGAAAAAAAAAGTGTTAAATCTTGATTATCCATATGCATCAGTTTTATATTACCAATACATCTCTAGGTAAAATTTTACCCATCAGATTTTGGGGACATAAAAATTTTATTAGATATCAGCTCTTTAGTGCTAGATGGTGAAATAATGCCAGAATTATTAATATTTATCCCCTTAGCCTGCTCTCACATATTCTTTATCCCACAGACATTCTCACTGGAGTCTGTGACTATTTTTCTCTTTTTCTTGATTGGCTGCAATTATTTAAAATACACTTTCAAGGTAGAGAGAGCTTTCATCAGCCACCAAGCAATGCACCATCTCACTCTGATTTACACAAGTCAAATAAAACCTTAGCATCAAAGAATGCACACTGTTGACATGCGAGAAGGCTAAAATTCTGTGAGAAAAATGCCTCTTCCAAGAAAGATTAGAATGGCAGATTGAACCTGCCCATCCATGTTGTTGCTGTGTCATGGAAATATGTTCTCAGCCCATGGCAGTACCGATCAACCTGTGACAAAGCTCAATCTTAGAAAGGCAAAACCCCTTCTAACATTTCCTTGTAAATGAAAGAAGGCATCCAGACACTAGTGGGTTTCATAAAAGTTATATCATAATTTATAATTGGTAGCTAATTAATGTCAGATCACAGTGGAACTCCTATGGAATTACAGACTGGAGCCTCTTTAATTACCAGTTTATAATTATAAATCTCATTGGAATGAAAACACAAGAACTGTAATAAATTATGATGATCTTCGAAGATCATCTTTGACTGATAAAATCTCCATGTATTTCTCTTAAGGAATTATAGAACAGTAGTTTTGACTTGGGGCAAAAACCATTTTCCATGATGCAGGGTTCCCTTTCCAAAATTATGCAGAAACTAAAGATACAAAAATCCTAGACATTATTTCACAACTAGACCAATTACATCTTGTGAAATTAAAAATACTTCTAAGGCCTCTTAGTAGTACATCCTGCAGTCTGTGTACCTGATAGATCACCAAGGCAGGACCTTTCCCACCATTACTTTGTGGTTTTGTCCTTCTCTACTGCTCTGCTTTCAAAAAGCTGTGGAACTAAAGCAGGTGTGACACAACCTCAATGCAGTTTTATAGCAGAGACCTGAAGCTTTCTGTTGTCTCGATCTATGATGTACTTTAACACAATCAAGAATGAGATCATTAGTATTGTGCATGTTGACTGTTAATTAAATGTACCCACAGCAGTCCGTCCTATGTTCTTCTGCACACGTTTGGACTTCTCTAAACAACTGTGGGTGGAGAATTACAACTTTAACAACTTCACACTAGTACCCTATAGAACAAAAGCTGATGAGTCTGAATGTTGTTATGAATCTATTGAACCATCTTTTCCTCCTTTCAGTTTGGCTTTGGGGTAGCTGAGCTGAAACAGAAGTTGGGGTGTCTGCTACATGGAAGCAGCCCTGTAAGAAAAGTTCAGAAGCAGAGGACATCAACTCTGCAACTAGTACAAAAGGCAGGTAGAGAAGGTAGCCCTCTGTCTCCCCAGGGCCATCATATCATGGGATCCCAGCACTGACCCGTGCTCCACATCCTCACAGCCATCTCAGCCACAATCATTATCTCCAGAACTTGCTTGGGATAAGGAAAAAGATACTGATTTGATTTCAGTAATGGTATTCATAACTGACTTGACTTCACTGGTGAGCATCAAGCTCTGAGCCTCAAGAGCTTGTTTGTATGACCCAACAAGTTCAGGCACTTTCTCTCACTCTCTGGGCTGCTCATTACTGCCTTCAGCCATCCTCCTAAGATGTACTTCTCCTCCACATGGAAATGAGCAGCTCATATGTTGAGGCCCCCCTTCCCTGCTTTTAACAGAATTGTTTTAATTTGTTCCTTGAATTTTCTCCCAGTCCTCTCATAGTTCTATTTCTCCATGCCTTTGAGGCTGCAGCCCTGTGCTTCTCCTTGTGTCCCACGTACAGCTGTAGGAATCTGTAAACCTGCTAGTGAGCACTTTGTAAAAACTTTTTGTAGGTCTGATGGGTTTCACTTTGCAAGCCAAGAAACGAAGACTTATGACATAATTGATAGTAACAAATTGAGAGAGGAACCATGGCCCCTACCTAAAATAAAAGACAATCACAGGGAATTAAAAGTAATGATATGAAGGATTACAGAGAGAAACACTGGGAAATAAGAACAAACAATGCAGGCTACAGTGGAGTTAAACCAGAGATGAATTTGGCTAAATAAAATATAAGAAACCTATTTCCTGTACTAATTACTCCACTTCCAGAGAAGTATAATGTTGGCATCAGCCTCCATACTAAATTGCACCACAAAACCCCAACATTTAACAGTATTTTAGCCCACACATTAGGAAGTTTACCAATTTTTATTTTGCCTAACTGTTATTTATTTCCTGACTTTTTTTCTTGCAGGTTTACTCGAGTGGAGAGATGCTCCTTGAACATCAGAACGGCTATTCAAGGGCTTTGAGAAGTAGGCACACAATATTATTTGATTTGTTTTTAATTCCACCTTGCAAAATTGTCTCATTAGTAAATCCAGATCATCACAGTCAAAATGATGCCTTCCCCACATGGACAGTGTTTCCCACAGAGCACATAGGTTGCAGTCGCTCACACAGGCAGAAGGACAGCTTGTTTCTTTTCATTCATTTTGTTGGCAGAACAAAGACAACAGCACATTAGCAACAGACATTCATATGGACACTGGAATTAATCAGACTCAAGTTTGCCTTCCCTTAAATCAAAGGGTCATGTGAAGGTGGGGAGAAGAATTTGCAGAGGTATCTTTGCAGGACTGCATTCCTAATTTTGCATGAGATAACAGAGTACCAGTGCCTTGAATTGCTGATTATTACAATCACCAACAGACATACATATTCAGGGAAAGTGTTCAAACTCTCACATTTGTATTCATTTTACTTTGACTCGACTGGAATCATAAAAGGAATGTGTAAACGAGGAGAGCCTGTTGCTGAAATGAAGTTGAATTTTTTCCCCACAGAAACTTGGGTTCATGACAGCTTTTTGTTGGGCAGGACATTAGCCTTTTGTAATTTATTGCTTTTAGATTAAATCTTGGGAAACTCAATATTGCAGTTGAATGATTAGAGCAATACCCCTTGGAGTAATAAATTTTCTTTGGTGCTATGCATCTCCCGATCATGTTTCCCTTCTAATTACATTTACATAAATGATATTCTGCAAAATTAAATTAACATTCAAACCGTTATGCTGGCAAGGAGAGACAAAAATTAGTTACAAACTTACATCCCTAAAAAAATGAAATGACACCTCGTTCTTTCCACAAACTGAATCATATCTATCCCCCAAAGTGTCTCACATGCAATTCATTATTCTAGTTGGTTAATCACTGACCTAGAGGCTCTGCTCCCCCTTTTTCAGAAGTTTAATAGTGCAAGGAACTGCTTTCCACAGGGTCTCATTAAATAGAAGCAATGGTGACAATCCAGATTTGGTCAGCAAAGTGCTTTATTCAGACCTAGACTTGATTTCTATAGTTTTGGCCACAGCCCTTCTTCGGGCTTCCCTCTTTTGGCTCCTGTGCACAATTCCTCTAGTACAGAGCCCAAAGGCACTTGGCAGGGTTCCCTGTGAGCTTAGACTCATTGCTGTACTGACACTGCCCTGACCAGGCTGAAGAAATATGTTCACAGGATTCACAGAATTCACAGAATTTACAGAATCACTAAGGTTGGAAGAGATCATAAAGATCATCGAGTCCAACCCATGCCCTAACACCTCAACTAAACCAAGGCACCCAGTGCCACATCCAGTCTTTTTTAAACACACCCAGGGATGGTGACTCCACCATCTCCCCAGGGAGACCATTTCAGAACTTTATCACTCTTCCTGTGAAAAACTTTTTCCTAATATCCAGCCTATATTTCCCTATGTTCTTGCCCTTCTTACGTCCACATCGCCGCGCTGGCTGGTGAGCAGAGCCATGATTTCCCGGACTGCTCTACAAATGATGCAGGATTGCACAGAGAAAGGTTTTGCTTGTGAAGATGCAGGACTTTTATCTGGATGAGGAAAAAAACAGTGCCAGCCTGCTGCTCATTCCTGAAGTTAGTCTTCAAACAGCTTTTCCAAGATCTGAAGTTGAAATCGATTATGCTATATAGTGTGAATTTGCCTAAGATCACTAATTTCCTGACTACTCAATCTATTTTCTCAGTGTTGGATGAGGATCAGTAGCTCTTGCAGAGAAAAATTGTTTCCTAAGACCTACTTGAAAAGGTGTTCTTTTTGTTGTCCCATAGAGATTTGGCCCTTAAGATACCCACCCTCTGTAATGACAGGGTACATCCATCTCCTCTCTCCTCTCACTATCCTTTGATGCAAATAACAAATCATCAAAATACTTAGGCAAAAACCACATGGCCTATTCTATCACTGGGCATCAGTGAGGTATCACTTGGTTTTACTTGTTGCTCCTACACACACTGCATTTAAGATCACAGTATTCAGGAATCTGAACCCTAATCTTTTTCCTACTCACCCTTATAGTCAAGAGCAGATAGCATCAACTCTCTATTGGTATCAGTTCTTATGCGAGTATACTCAATATTGAGACATTAGTATGAAAGTGGGGGAAAAAGCCATTATTTATTGTATGACACAAACATACATATATAGTCACAACTGGAACTAATTCTATCAGCTCTAGTGCAAGTGTGCCTATTTCAGTGTGAGTACACTTTGCAAATTGTGCATGTTTCAATGGGGGAAAATACAGTGTCTGGAGAAGGGGATTAAAGTAGAAATGTCAAAGTTCCTGTTTAAATAAAGTCTGTGTATATATGAGCCTACTTTTAAGTTTGAAACCTAGATGATTTTAACATTTCAATTTTTTAAAGCAAGGTTTCAATCAGTGACTGAATTTCCTTCTTGAAACACATCAACATTTGCATTTTAGCATATTTCACTTTACTTGGCAATGAGAGTGTTGGAGTTTTTTCAAAAATAAAGGAACACTGGGCAGCCTGGCATTTGTTTGAAAACCTAATTTAATTTTCCCTAAACTTCACAGTTTCTGTATTTCTATAGGTCCTACAATAAATAAAGTTAATTAGTTGTAGACATAACAATTAGAGACCATATTTTCTCAAAGTGTTTGATTGCAGTGAGTCGTCTGCATGACAGCTCCCTTTCCAGGCCTGCATTTCATTCCTGTTTGCCTCACCCTGGTAAACATAACGTGCCAAACACTGTAGAATTTCTGTTAAATAACTCGTCTCACAGTGCTACGGCCCAGGCCCATTCAGAGCCATAACTGAATTCTTTGGCACACAAATGGCTCAGAAAGACCAGGCTGATTTCCATGTTTAGGACCATATGACAAACATCTGTTCCACTGCAAGGAATGCTAGGGTATAACCACAGGTACCAAACACAAATCACACAGGAAATCCTGGGGCAAGTTCACTAACCATGACTCCTGAAAAGGACATGAGACCCGAATTTACATTTGATGGAGGAGCCTGTGCAAGCCTATGATGAACTTTCTGTGAAATCTATGAAAATTCAGAGCAGTCAAGGAGATCCGATATCCTTGACATAATAGCACCAAACCAGCAGGTACATTTAAAACAGCAATGTTATACAACAAAATTCTATAACCATTTCCTTCTTCAAGGACTTAAAACTCTAGAAGACAGACCAGTATAACTAAAATGTCATAACTAACTTCTACTGCTAGCATTAAACTTTGATTTACTTCATTTCATCAGTCTGTTATATTATTCTCATTATCACTTCCATGCTATTTTTAACCTGTATTTAAAAAGCATCATAGCGTCAAGACAAATGTCATGGAGCACAACAAATGTAAGTCTGACAGAGCCCACAGTGAATCATGGGAGAATCCCTATGACTCAGAAAAACAGTAAAGAGAAATTGTGAGGTTTCAGCAAAGTTACCAAGAATTCATGAATACACAGGTTTGTAACTCAGTTGGCTAAGGTTATCAGACTCCAGGAGCATCGGACACTTCCATAACAAGCCAAAACCATCTGGCATCCAGAAAAAGAAAAAATACATCTATTTGGAAGCAGGGCTCTTCCCAAGCTCTCTGAAAAAGCTCCAAGGCAAGGGTCCAAGCTTTTTGAAAGGTTCAGCTCCTGATCCAGGAGACATCTTAGCTCTCTGAACAGAGAAAGGAAAAGAAAAACAAATTTGTCAAGATGGGTCTCAATGACAAATGCAAAGAACACCTGAAGGTATGGCTGATACTTTCTGTTCTTCAGGACAACTGGAAAATTGCAATCATCTTTTATGTCTCAGGAGTATCACAAAGAAGAGGAGATATACAATGGCATTTGGATACTAACATAAGCAAATTGGAGTGATTATGAGCTAATTTTACCAAAAAAGTTAGGTTAATCTTTTCATATCAGAGAGTATTTAATAAACACTTGACCAGTACCTCTCACTTACCACCCTTCCACCCCTGCATGGTGCTGAAACCAAAATGCCCAGAGGATGAGAGGGAGTGTCTGTATTTTTGGTTGCTCTTCTTAGAAAGTTTTTATTTTTGGTTTCCTTGTATAACCTTGAGGATCTCCTGAGGGCAGGTTACTGTAAGCTGAGGGGACAACACCACAGTGTGTAAAAGGCATGGCAGCAGTAAAGAGCAATTGAAACTGAAGCCACAGCACCCATGTTTCTCCACTCCTGCATTTCTGATTGCCTGATTTTTTTTGTTGTTGATGGTGTTTGAAGATTTAATGCTATGTGCAGCAACAGATGTTAGTGATCTCATTCAGAGCTGAATATCTTTTTACACATGGCTTGGTTGTGCACAAGGGGCCAAGAACTTTGGCTTCACATAAGCAAAATCAAAAGCTGTTTTAACTGGCACATTGAGTCCATTGTCTATAAACACTCACGTTAAGGTAATGAGAGCAAATCTATCAAGGGACATTATTATGACATGAAATATATTTGCCCATCACAGAAGAATGACTGAAAAAGAGGGAAAAAGAGGTGATTATGGAACAGTGGCCTAAATCTGCTTAAAAGTTCCACTAATTATAAGCACACAATATGTTGGGGAATAGTCACAAATGGATGTACAGAAAACATTCAGGAATGAGAAGACTGAATAAAGCAGGAAATTCTTCCAGGAATAAAGCAAGGAAATACTAGAACTTGGCAGCCTCTGCCCTGTTTTGATCAGATGGGTGGCAGCAATTAAAGGGTAATGCCAAAAAGATTAGTGCTAGGTAGGATGGGACTTTCCCAGGTATATGAAAAACAACAGACCAGGAACAGGAACACTGTGATACTAATCCATTTTTTTGAAGCAGTCACAGATTTTTAATGTAAATACCCATAGATCATATCAGAAGGAAACTACCAGGAAGATGTCCCAGGAGCTCTTACAAGTAATGTACTTAATGATTTATATTATTATTGTTAGAAGCATGGGAGCTGTGTTCTCTTTGGAATGGTGAACAAAGAAGGTTGAGAAGGAAATGTAGAGTTTCGACACATGAAGATGCAACTTTTGCATCAAATTGCTTTTGAAGGATTAAAAACTTGAATCAATTGATGTAACAGAAAGGCAGCAAGTATTTATCTTGTCTCAGCGGAAATCCTTGGGAATCTCCCACACCTTTTCATACTGCATTCAGACTGTAAGAAAAATCTGTTTTTCAAATAAGCAAATGTCTTGTTGTCACAAGTAAGGATCTAGAAATTATTAAAAAGTATACTTGAAATAACCAAGGGTAAACAGCATTAGGCCTTCTGAATATTAACAACGTTACTCTCAGAATCAAAAAACTGGTTGTTTGGCTAGAGTAAAAACATTTGATTGTGTTTTGCTGTGAAAACATTGTGATTTGCTGTACTGTTCATGATTAATGTTGGTCTTTCAAAAAGTTATTTTCCTTTGTGCAATGTAAATAAAGCTTCTTTCCAGTGTTGCTGAAATCCTGGCTTTCATTATGCATGGCAAAGGAGAGATTGATGATGCTTTATGATCTTTAGCAAGCACCGCAGACATTTCTGGAACATGAAATCAAAAGTAAGAGCAAGTAGCATTAATATGTTCTTTGAGCTACTTTCTCTAATCACAACATGAAAGTTCTTTTTCATTTAATGTATGTGAACTGCATTCAAAGCAAAATAGAAATAATTCTGAAACTGAGCCTTTTTCTGCAATGGATTCAGTGCTGGAATAGAGTCAAAGTAAAACCTTCTTTTCATGACAACTGAATTTGAGTATTGCATTTCTTATTTGATGTGACATCTCATCACAAGATCCTTCAGGCACTGTGAATGGAACACCTTTAAAATATAAACATCCTAATATTACACTTCTTCTGTTTCTCTGCAGTAGCAATAATTCACTTTTGCATCAACTTATTGGAAGGAAAACCAGAAGAGTCCAAACTTTTTATACCATGTACATTTCTTAAATAAAGGCAATCATGAAAAGTCCTTCCCTCCCACCAATAACTATACCATGCTGCAGTGGCAATGACACTGCTGCTGCCTTTTACAGAAAGGGATTCTGAACAAAGTCCAGGAAGAGGGACAGTTCTTCAGGCACAGTGGAGCTGTATGGCTGCATTGACTCCTGCCAGTCACACCATCAGCTGATGATATGTTTCTGACTTGTGAACTTCTTCAAACAAGACTTAATAGCTGAATCAAAGCAAGAAAATTTCTCAAGATCAGATAAATCTTGGCAAACCTTTATATCTGTGTATTAGTTTGGAAACTACTGATTTTATCCATGTTCCATCATGATGGATAAAACTGACCATACCTCATCCCTAAGTGGCCTTATGAACTAGGTTTGAGCAATGTGAGAAATGAGTGGTGTCAGGATCTCACTGTTTACTGAATATCACTGTGACCTATAAGAGAGAGATGACATCAAAAAAGTATCTCATTTTCAGGAGATCAAAAGGTACAGTGCCTTCCAGAAAAGAAAAATGTTTATATCAAAATCAAAGGGAGCACCCTCAAGTTTGCTATTAAAGAGTTGGATTAAACATGGAGGTAATTCTGCAGCAATGTTTATTTTAATAAGAGATTAAAGTTGAGATGCCTACACAGCCTTGTTTGCTGTAGAAATGTGGTTACTTAGAGATACACGAGTTATGCACATCCAGGAACCAAAACACTGGAATTCAACTGTCATTCAACAAAGTTCTTCCTATTTTATACCATTACAAGTCAACCGCATTCTCCTGACCATCCAGGACCTTTCCAAATCCAATTAGTACATCTTTGCCACTCCTACATTGCTCTGTACCCTCTCCAATTCACAAACTTTTCTCTTGCAACATTTTGTTTCTTCTTTGCTGCATCCTAGCTAGGAAAAGATTTCCTGAATGTTATCCCAGTTGTCTGTGCTGTCATGTCTTCAAACGACATGGAAGGAAGATTTTTTAAAAATAAAGATTGCACATTATTCTAAATGGAAATAATTTGTGCATGCTCAGATGAAGAAAAAGGCCAGAATTCAGCACACTCTTCACAGTGGATCTCTCTGACTTTTCAAAAACTCATCATGAAGGACATAACCTGACTGCCTTGCTGTTTCACTCCCAGCAGTGAGTTGCTGATTAAGGCTGAGAATACAGGATTGTGAAATTGAAGGAAAAACATTTAAACTGCAGTCCCTCATATTCAGAACAAATAACTGTCTCTGTGTCCCTAGCACATGTGTGAAGGAGTCAGAAACAGGTTATTAATGAAGAAAAACTCCATAAAAATGAGCATGCTCCCATCAGTCTTCTGGCACTACAATATCAAGAGGAGATGCCAGTCAAGCAGCTAATATTAAATCTGTAAATCTTTACCTATTTGGGATGCTTTAATCATTTCCTACGAATTAATACCATAAAATCTGATTTATAGCTGAAGGAGGAAGATCCTTATAACCATTAATACACAAATTCAATCAACAGACATTTGCAAATTATGGATTCACTGGAGCTCTGTGTTGCTTAACAGAAAACCAGTCCTGGCACCTTCTCTGCAGAGGAGGCAGCACTTGAGATGATGGTAGAGGTGCAGCTTCATCAGTGCTGCATTCCAGGAAACCTCCTTAAACAGATTTTCTTCAACAGATGGTCTTCTTAATTTGGTACAAGGGACAAGATTTATAGACAATCCTCAGGAACATGGGAAGTCCTTAAGGTGTCAGATGAAGCAATAAACAAATGGGAGAGCAATGGTCTATTAGTAAACAAATTTTCTAACTTTCCAAGGATTGCTATGATATGCTGGTCCTGCACAAATATCTGAAAGAAAATAAAAAATTATTTAGGGTGTTTTTTTAACATGGAAAAGTTATTTTATTTTTGTCTGCTTGTGCAGCAAATTATTAATGACAGCGAGCGAGATAATTTAGGCATAAAATCCCTGATTTGTTAAGCTTCTCAGAAACAGAGGTCTGCATGTAGTGTATATGTGCCAGTCCCCAGTACACCCAGAGATGATCTGGCTGTCTCCTCCCAAGCAATCCTAACTCTCAGCTTCTAACATTGCCTTGTTAGCACTGTGGACTGAACATGGCTGAAAGCAGGGACATTGTTCCACATCTCCTCCTCTCCATCACCACAGATGATTCTGTCAAGTGCCCATCACCCTCATCTATTCCTCATTACCATTAACTTTTGTTTTTCCTTTGCCCCATATGTACAACCTCATTCATGTGCCAGTCCCTCCTCTGTGTCCCCAGTTCTAACATCCTATTTTCCTCTCTCCAGATTCATACACACTGTAACTTCACAGTATATATAAAGGACCAATATCATCCTCTTCTAAGTTTAGGCATTTGCTTGAAATGCCAAAAGTAGAAAATGCCCTTTGCATCCCTTATTATCAAGAAAGGGACATGTTTTATGTGGACAGGCTGACTCAGGTTTTAGCTGAGCAGAATCACTCTTTGGAGATGCCTCTTTGGTTTCTACAGAAAAGAAAAAGCTTAGGGTTACTGGCTTTCTAATGCATCACTAAAGTGCTTATGGGGGATAAGTCCAGGACAAATATAGACATTTTTTCCAATCCCTGACTTGTGATCCCTCATCTCTCAACCACTGATCCTTTTTTTTAAGATTCCAGTTGGTTTGCCTGGTCTGATTTACATGGAAAACCTTATTTTACCTAAAAAGGAATCTTAAGCCAAGAGTTCATGAAGAGATTTTGTAACATTGCTCTCCAGTGTGGAGACAAGGCAGGTGACACGTTCTTTATATATTATTGTAAAATTTTCCAAACAACTTTTTAACCTTTGTCTGTTCCAAAATACAAACTACCTTACTAGACAGACTGATATTTATACTTCACTGGAGACAAAGAAAAAAAAGCAGCAATTGGAATGGTGAGTACTCATTCAGTAGCTGAAAGCAAGAGGTTTTCAGAGAGTTAGAGTGTACTGCAGAGGAGACCTAATCTTTTGCCTTTGGACATTTAAAGTGTTTCTTTCTTCTACTCCATCTTTTCCCTTCTTTCCCGATCCCTCCTCCAGCATGTGTCTGCTAAAGATCTCAGCCTAAGGAACAGAACTGGGAGAATGCCAATCTCCAAATCATCTTGGGAGTTTGATTTAATTTTCCATCCATCCCGACTGCTTCTTTAGCAATGATGTTGCTCCTGGCTACCCTGACAAAACCAGTGCTGGTTTTCCTGTAGAGCACCAGCATGACGGAGTTTCACAGGCAGCCTGATACATTTACTAGTGGGCCAGGTGGAGCAGCACTTAGACTGCATCCTGCTTTGTTGTAGACATAGAAATTGCCAAAATGTCCATTATTTTCAGTGGTACCAGGAAAGGCCTATAGAAACAAGATAGAAAGGGTAAAAGTTAGGGAACGTGATACAAGTGGGAAGACAAAGCATCAGTATGTCATGAGACAGGATGAAAAAGGTTAGATACACAGGAAGAAGAACTGCTAGGTACAGAAAAAGAACAGTTGCTACACAAAGAGCAACAGACACTATTTGAAAAGGAATGCAAGGAAATTTTGCAATTATTGTTCAGAAGTATCTTCTCCTTACTGCAAAGGTTATGACAGATTCACTTTTTGAGAATGAAGCATCTAGGTCAGAGTGGTTTTGGAGGGTTTGAAAGGAAAGAACAGCTGTCTGTGGCAGGAGGAGCTGGTTGGATGGATCAAACTACAGGTTCTGATGCTTTTGTAACCAACACCTACAAAATCTTTTAAACAAAGAACCCTTATGACACAGAGAAGTGTAAAAGAGGAAAAAAACACATACAAAGAAATGGAAAAAAGGAAATACATAATAAGGGTTTTGGCTGTTCTCTTTGTTTAATGTCATGGGACTATGAATTTTCCTCATTCTCCCTGAATGAAGTCTCTAACTATGTATCTTTGGCATCTGACATAGCAGCAATAGCTCCAGTTTGATCACTGTGAACATTGCATTGGCTGCACTTTCAAATCATCTCAGCACCCAGTGGCTACTGATTTTGTTGCCAAAACAGGAGACACGCACTTTCCCACCTTCATTCTAATAATAAACATTACACTGGAAAATACCGTTGAAATAAGAATGGTTTTGCTTGGCAGAAACAAGATAAACTCATGCTCCTTGAGCACATTTCACCTTCAGTCTGAATTGGCCAAGCTATAATGAAGTTCTAACTTACAGTCTGTAGTGCACTTGAATGAGTCAGTCATTTAAATACAGTATTGGAGCCCAAATACCTTCTAACTAAATATTATTATAATTTAGGAGTGCACAAGGACATGAGAACTCGAGGTAGGGCAGTGATTTCTAGAAAAAATACAACTGGCAGTCAGGTAAATATTCACCTCAATCTAGTTTAAAAGCAGCAGAACCTGCACTATTGAACTCCATCTTCCACAGTGCCGCCCTTGACATACACATTTATGCACTTCTGTTCTGTACTCTTCAAAAGTGGACAAGCACAATTTACTGTAGGAAATTGAAAATGTAAGCTCTTGGCTAATGTCAGCAACAAAAAACAAAACAAAAGAAACTAATTTGCTTGCCCATCAAAAATACAGCACTGTGTTCAATGGAGACCACATAGCTGCAGTGGGGAACACACTAAACTGACTTAAGATCCAGCCATTAAATATTCCCGATATTATTGGTATAAGAAAGAACACACCACATGTATGGGGGAGCATAATTTCCTGGAGGCACCATTTTATCTTTAATTTCCATTAGGTCTTTCATGAACACACCACTCAATCCCCTCTGCCTAACTACTCCTGCTGTGCTAGTGATCATAGAGTATGTAATGTCAAGTCTGTCTTCATCAGGACTGGGATCAATTAAAAAGCCCAATATTCAAATTATGCTCACGACTCCCAAAGTGTTGCCACACTTATTCCCTGAGAACAGCAGAAGTATGTCAAACTGTTCCACAGCACATGGTTTTCAGACTGCATTTTGCATTATGTTTTCACATTAGCACAAACCAAATTTGTACCCTTTGCTTTGAATGCCCAGAAGAGCTTTAGGAAGGAGCACCCAGGCTTGGATTGACCCTGAATTTACTGGTGGCATCTCAGTTAGAGGATGATTCACCCAGTCACATAATTAACAACAAGCTACAATCACTCAGGGAGATGATTCATCCAATAGGTGGGCTGAAAAACTGCCTAAATATGATAATTTCTCCATGGTAATTCTAGAAGATTGTTTTCGTTGACTGGGCTATTAATTTAGGGATGTGGGATCTGGAACACAATTACAGGTTGTGTACGGAGAGGTATGTGGAATCAAAATGTGAAAATCCCATCACAGGGGCAGCCCATACCCTAAAAGTGGGATCAGGAAAAAATAAATTATGAGGGGCAAAAAGTTCACAAGCTGCTTCTAAAATGTTCAGCTTCAGGGAAGAAGACAGTAAAAGTTTGTGAACATAAATAGGGATTTTACAGGAACTTGACAAAACCCATACTTTTATAGTTATTTGCACATAATTGCCTGTCACATAATTCACTGCAGAAGAGAGATTCCCTTTGATTCCAGCCAGAACTGGCATGAGCCCAGGCATTTCTACACAGGAAAGGAACCAAACCGAGCCTCTTTAATATGGTCTGGGGAGTAAAGGGAAATCTGAGGAGTGCACTCCACTGCACTATGAGTTGAATTTATCCAGGTCCTTGCAACTCTGCTTTAGCTATGATTGGTAATGGAGACTGACTTTATTCTTGTAAGTTCTCTCCGACAAATAAGCTTTACCTTTATGTCCCTTCACTGGCTCCCTCTGCCCTGAAACCAGTCTCCTGATTAACGAGATATGGAAAATTTTAGGAATAGAGCCAAACTGGATGGAGATTTTCCCCTTTGGCTCTTTTCAGCTTGCATAAGGCTGTGCTATGGAAAGCTGTCCTTCTAGTCAGAGCAAGAAATCCTTGCAAACATCACTGCAGAGTTTCATTGAAATGAAAAGACTGCAGAATTCTTTTGTTGTCTTGAAAATATGCATAGCTAACGCCAATTCATTCACCCTGAACAAAATAGCTACAAACATTTGTTTTAACAATATAGAGGCCTTAAGAAATGTGTAATTTCACAGCAGCAACTGAACATTTATATTGCGAACATTGACCTAGCTTCTAAGCTCCTGTAGGAAACTCTAAAACTGTTTAGCAAGAAGGGCTTTCTAAGCTGAGAATCAAGCTGTGAGAAAGAATAAAAAAAGAGCATTCATTTAAACATTTTCAGAAGCCCCTAAAAATGCCATTTTCACACAGTAAATCCGCTGCACTTGAATGTCTGCTGGCTTTCTGAAAGGAATGCTCTTCACTGGGATGCAGCCTGCTGTGGTCAAGTATGATGGAAATAAAAGTGTTGCTAATGGTGATTGAAAAGGATTCCCACTGCTGCTGGCCAGTGTTGGTTTTAGATGGGCCAACTCTGTCGAATGGAGAGCAACGGGAGACAGTAAACTTTCTCTAAGACTCCCTAAACTTTGAGTCACCTCTTCTTCCCTTCCTTTTAATACCAGCCTGCCCCATTGTTTCTCTGCAGAGCTTTATATTAACTCAATCTGGACCAGACTGTCACTGGAAGCATAAAGATACAGATTTTCACACAAGGGCAACACACAAAAAAGAAATGAACCATGACGATGAGCATTAGCACAGCAGCAAGTCAACAAGCCCAAAATACTTCTACATTGTGGGTTAGATCAAGAAACAAAGTTGTACTCAAAGGTAAGTATTCAGCCATCCGCTTTAACTGGCATACCTCACATTGATGGCAACTTCAGGAGCATGGCTTGGTTGTGTCAGGCCTTTTGGCTTTTTAAGGAAATTTGGCTTTACACAGGCACACAGAAACTTTGTTCAGATAGTATATGGCAATGCTAAGGTCAGGCAGCAAGGCTAAGGCAGGGAATTTGAGAAATCATGAATTTGACTTTTGACTCCTGAATCTCCATTCCATGCATTAAGCACAAGACATGCCTGTCCTCCTCAGCAGGACTGGACTTCTTTTGATGTATTTTATGCCTCACATGCTGCAGAATTAGCATTGTTCCACTGTGAATTTTCAGTAGTGGATGAAATTTTAACTGGGCTTTGTCACTAATTGCATTGAGTTTTTATTTTAACTGGGCTTTGTCACTAATTGCATTGAGTTTTTAGAAGTATCCCGTACCTTTGGGCTCAGACGGAACTTGGAAATCCAGGTCTTTGGCCACAGTAAAAGAAAATCAATTGATGGCATTAAGGGGGAGAATAAATAAGAAATAACTGAGGAAAACCTGTCTTTTCTGCAAGTGGACTTCAGTGGCTTGAGCACCGAAAGAGCAGGCATCACCTGGGCTTTGAAAAAGTGATGGTGCTGAGCACGTGTTGGGATGTCCCCTCGCACCACACATGTCTCTCCACCGACCCCAACCACAGAGCTGGTAATGCTGCATGGCTGAAGAACTTCAGCCAGCTGAAAAGCAACCTGACAAAACACAATGGGACACTTGGCCCTGCCTCAGCCAAAATGTTTGCCTAACAGCCCAGCTTCTGCTCTTTAAACAAATGTACCAGGCTAGAGCCTCTGAGGGGGGAAGAGTAGGGTGTAGAGTGGGGACAGTAGCAGGCCATGCACTTTGTTCCAGATGCTGTTTCATCCAGGTTCTCTTGACTGATCTAACTTAGCATGAACCATGGGCCCCACTAGCATCTGAGAGTTTCAGCTCTGTTGTGCTATTTTTACTCACTTGGTATGCCTCAACCAGAAGCACAAGAGAGATGAGTCAAAACTTAAATGCACTCTTAAAGGCTATTTTGATGGCTGGAAAATACTTTCAATTCAATGCATACAATCCCAGCAACAAGGCTGGCCCTTCTTATAATCTACTCCCTGTATATTATGAGCATATTAAAGTCTAGAAGACAATTTCACAGAGCACAATGCATGTAGTAGTTGGTTCCTCATCACTATCAAACTCAGTGTTTTTGACCAGTCTAGCTCTTTTTTGATCAGTCTAGCTTAGTCTTCAGCAAAATGCCAAATGTTGTGGACCAAAGGCTCTAGAGAAAGCTCACTTTCAGGCCTGTAAAGACACAGCAATTCTCCAAGTTTGGTTGCTTTTTCCTCCCCTATACTCTCACAGGTGTCTACTGCAAGCAGTAATAATTTTTGTGCAACCTTTTATCATACACTTATCATTACGTCAATGGCTGAGAAATACAACTCCTGCACCTCGTAGGTATTCATTCACCTAATCCCAGTCTCTGGTAAGGTCCATTACACAGCTGAACAGGCATCCAGCCTTTAGTCATTCTGTGCTGCATGTGAGTGGACCCAGCCTGTTCTCCCTACCCATGGATGCTGGCCGGGTGACTCAAAGAGGAAGGTGCAAACAACTGGGATGCCAAGGAAGATGTAGATTGGACAGAACACAGAAGACTAGAAACTGTGGTGAGACTTGCATTTTGGAAGTAGAGGAATGAGTGCAAGGCACTGTGCAAGGAAAGAACATAGAAACAAGTAAAGCCTTTTACTCTCGATCAAAAAGCATGGCACTGCTTCAGTGGGTTCACAGTCCTCCTTTCTGTCTCCAGTCACCAACACATTTGCCAAATTGCTCATAGGAGTCCTGGCAGTGAGCAAAGCGCCTCACAAGTCACTAAAGCAGGGATGCACTGGGCATATATTCATTGACTAGAGAGAGCAGCCCTCACCCTGGCTTCCAGGAGGCTCCCAGGTCACAGAGATAACAGGCCTGTGAGCACAGCTCCAACACATCCTCCAGAATATGTTCAAATTTCAACTGTGAGCATTGCAGAAAATGATCATGAGAGGGCAAACAAAGCAGTTCTCCCAGTGAAGATAGGGTCTGCCACATCCTGGTAGCTCTCTGCCCCCAGTGCTGCTGGCCTGCCTGCTCACACAACTGGGCAGGAGAGCAGGAGAACGTCGGTGACCCTGAAGAGTGCTGGAACAGAATGGCTGTGAACCATTGGCCAAGATGTTCTTCTGGTTTTTCCCCTCTGTAAATCACAGAAAATTAAATAAGATGAAAATAAAATTAAATAAAGAAGAAAGAATGGCTGGAAAAAACAATTAAGGAGCTGTGGCATCAAAAGCCCTAATTAATCTGTTTTGTCATATTTTCACCTGACTTTTTAATATATTCATTACACTTAGCATACTAGAGCCTCATCTCTATCCTGCAGATCTCATTGAGCATCCAAGAGCTAACTCAAAATTACCAAGGTGACAGTGTCTAAAGAGGAAAAGTCTGCGCATTTCCTATTTATTCTACTAGTTAGTTATTCTGCTCTCTTCTCCCTCTGATTGCCTCTTCCTGCACTTCCAGATGCACTCATCTTAGATCCATAAAAAAGTGAATTACCCAGACACTAGTGTCAGCAGCCTAGTCTCAAATGTATGACTGTTTTGAAAAGAAACTAAACATGCAAAAAAAAAAAAAAATTCCCTCTATGACTTCTTCCTTGGGCACAACGAAATTTTAATAATTTCATCAGGAAATTATTTTGTTTCCTGATGAACTGCAAAAATTATTATAAAGTTAAGACATAGACTAGAACTTGACTTAGTGACTGTAACAACCTCCTTAGGCCTCACTTTTTCCCCTAGTGAAAACAGGGTTGCTGAGCTACTCAGAAAGAGCTGCAAGTGAAAACATCTAGGTGAAAGACATCTTTGTGCTATGAAAGTTCTCCTTATATAACATAAATAACCTTATCGTGCTTTTAAGACACTGAAGGGGAGCAGCAGTATCCTATTGGAGGTACCAGCAAAGATGAAGTCACATGGAAGAAATAGATAAAGATGGGATGCTACTATGTAAGAGCTATGCTATCCCTTATCTCATTTGGAATTTGGTAAAAGGCTTTCCAGATTCCTGCTGTGAATTTGTCTCAGTGTTTTTTAAGGGCCCTTAAAAATGTCATTTGTCACAGAGTAAATCCTGGATGTCTGGTTACTTTCTGCAGGGAATGCTCTTTGCTGGGCTGCAGCTTGCCAGGGGTCAAATATGACAGAAATGAAGTGTTGCTAATAGTGATTGAAAAGGATTCCTACTGTTTGTGGCTGGTTCTGGTTATTAGAAAAGCCAAATTTGTGGGACAGAAAGCAGCAGGAGACAGTAAACTTTCCCTAAGACTTACTAAACTTTGAGTCACCTCTGCTACCAGTGCCATTCTGTCAGACCTATTTGGAGAAAACTGATATTATAATTACTAATCTCAGCAAGGGCCTAATGTGCAACCTGAGGCAGTCCTCTGCCAGCCATATAATTATGGATGGGTTGGAGAGCCCTGCAGGCACTGCCTCTGCCCCCCAGCCCTAAAACTGATAGGATTAGGTTACTGCTCTGCCCAGGTTGCTGGGGACAGGTAAATGAGCGGCAGAGCTGCTGGGCTGCCACAAGAGAAAATTAATATTTTCAAAACTGCCTGCCTGCTATTAAAAGTTTGAATATGACCTCAAAAAAAACTCCTTTTCAGACCCTTCAGTGGTGGGATCTAGAGGGCTTTTTGTAGCAGGATTCACCCTCCTCTCAGGCAACAAATATTGATGGCTGAGAACATTTTTGTTTTGCTGTATTATTTCATCCACCTCTTCCACACCCTAGAGTTTCTGTACCCCTTGGATTAAACTTGCACATAAAATCAGTTTGGGCTGCATATAGTTTAATTTTATCCTCTACAGTCTCTTGTATACACTGTAAGCACATTTTTTTTACACCCTAGGCACCATTTACTATCAACAAGGTCTGTGCTTTGAATCTTTGTCCACCAAAAGGAGATAAACCACTGATTTTAGGAAAAGAAATGGGTCTTAATTCAAGTAGAGTGGAACAAGGAGCATGCACTTGAAACAAGCAATGTGAAAAGTGAACCCAGATGAAGGCCACAATGTTGTAAACCTCTATATAGATACATGCTGACTTAGACAAGTGAGTGGTCCTTCTGCAAAAGGTGATATATCCTTGCCCAAAATTAAGTGCGGATAGAAACCCTGTGCAGGATCAGGCCTGGAGGACTGGACTCTCAACAGACCGATCACCTCTCTGGAGTTGTGAGCAGGCTGCTGCCCTATTGAATTCTATTGCAATAGAGGGGGCTTAGCACCTCAGAGCATCGAATTTCCAACCTTGGAAAAGACCTGGGCTCTGGAATGGATTAAAGTCACATGTGATGTATTTAAAAAGGCCTGAATTCAGTTTCAGTGCTCAGTAACAGCAGCCACCATTTATTCTGGTTACTACAATTCATTTGGACAGTGTTTACAATATCATCCCCTTCCTCCATTATTAGACAAACAACTTTGATAGGTAGCCTTTTATTTTTTACAGCATTACAGAGCAGAATAAACACACGGCCTAGGTTATTTATGGAGTGAGCTTTCTGTATGAGGTGCCTTTGCCAAGGAAGTGTGAATTCAATAGTGCACACGCTGTGTATATTCAACCAGACAACAGTGACCCAGCAGTCAGTGAGGAAGGGGAGAAAGGAAAAACACATGCAAGACACCATCTTCTATATCTCATGTCATCAGAAAACCCTCCCCATAAACATTAGGGAGCTGTGTGCCAAATGTGTTTTCTTGACTCAGAAAAGTGATCAGAACTAATTTACAGGACTTTTCCTGTTGGTCGGGGAAGTAAAGGAAACACCTGAGGCTTCATTTCCCTGTTTGTGATTGTTCCCTAGGAAATGCCATGTCATTTGTTTGGGACAATGCCAGTGCAGCTGGCATTTGGTGGACATGAGTACTGCAGATGGTTACAGAAACGCAGTCTCACTTGAAATGTTTTCTCCTAAAAATTTAGGATGGAGATGAGGTTTTTTAATTGAAGGAAAAGACATTCAGAGGAAAGGAGAAAGAACAAGATAACCAGGTTTCATTTAACATACTTTTGTCATTTGCTAATGCATAAAATCTTTTCTACAGGCAGGCTAACAGAGGACTTAATTCAAAATTGACAAATTCTGATATCTTTCTTATATACAGCACATGAGCTTTGTCACTTCAGGTGTTTTTCATTTTTTATCCTTTATCCCACCAATAATTTGGGATTTGAGGTGGGTTTGCAAACCAAAACCACTACAGGATTATACAGCAAATAAGTATCACCATAGGAACATTGGGTCACACTCAGAAGCTCATGGAAGAGTTGAACAGTTGCAGTAAGTTTAACTGCATGCATATTTTTAAGTATTAACAATGAACTTGTTTTATGTCTTTATTTTGACTAAAACACACCTAAAAGTGACCAATCAGCTCTGATCCACTGACTAGACTTCCAGTTGCAAATGCTGAGACCCCAGCTCACCCCTAGACCCCTATACATGCACGTCATGAGTCAACTCAGCACATCAATAAAGAGGCTAAACATCTTGTCAGAAAAGAATCAAACAAACAAACACACTAAAAATAAAATAAACAGCAATGATTGCAACTTAGATGCGGTTGTCTTCTGGAATGAATGAAATTCAAGTGTTTATGGCATGTTCAAGATGGGAAGTTGATTTGAGGTCAGAAAATTGAAGAAAAACTTCAAAAGCTTCACTTTGTCAAAGACTGCAAGATATTATTGTCCTGCTCTGGGGACAGGTTTCTGACTATGACTAAGAAGTTTTGAAAAATTTTTTTCTGGCTTCCATAAAAAATTGTGCTCCTAAACACAGATGAACCAAAAACTACACTCTGCATTGTTAAAGAGCAGCCAGTCTTCCCACTTATTGCAAAGCACTTTTAAAAAACATTCCCTCCATCTAGACAAGATCAAAAATGATGTTGCTTGTTGCTGTAATGTAAAGTTAAATTATAATGCCAATTTCACATGTCATGTTACAGGAATGATTGATATAAATAAATCTGGAGCTGCTCGATAAGAAATATACAAACACATCCCTTCTCTTTCAGAAAAGTTCTTACAAGCCAAAGCCAAGCCTCTCATGTTTTTTTATCAGATCATTCCTCATTTTGTATATTTTCCCACGACTTAGTGCATTTTTTAATAAAAAGATAAAGTCTTTTTATAGGATAGACTTCTTCTTGCAAATTTAATACTGGAAAAAACTCAGGTCTTTTAAAATATTTGATATCAGACTTGATACATCAGAAATACGAAGTAGAGCAACAGAAAAAGATTAGCTTATGTCAAACATCAATGTCTCTGCTTCTAAATTATTGTCATTTATGGCACAGCAGCACTTAAGAGCCTCCCACACGGCCCCTTGCACTAGACTCTCCCAATAGAGCTGCCTAGGAAGGTGCTGTCTGGATGATTCCAGGCTCATAAACTCTGATCCCTTTATCTCCAGATCTGTGAGGAACAGAATATTCCAACTCAGACATGAAGAAGACTGGCAGGAACCAATGTCTGTTTATGTGTACATCAAAAGTTCCTGAAGTAGCAACATTCAATGTTAACCAATATTTTGGTCAGCTTGTAGTGCCTGCAATTCAATATTCTACTGTCATCTTCACCTCTAGATGATTAGAGCAAGACTAACCTTCAAAGCCTGGTCATTACTCTGTTGGAGGATCAGCTTCCCTCAGAGCTAGACACTGTCCCATTAAGAAGACAGAAAAAAAATCAGCACAAAGAACCCTCTCAAAACTTGTCACCTTTTGTGAATACAGATAATTTTCAAATTAGTCCCTCAAAACTGAAACACGGTACTTTTCCTTAAGTATTTCCCTTTGAAACCGACTCTCCTTGCAGACAGCATGGTTAACAGTGTGCCATTCTTCATCTGTGTTCTTACATGAAAAAGAAGCAGTAGAAGACATGCAAAGGCAGAGGCAGTTATTCTTGAATGTAACCAGCTTTACTGGTTTCTCAACTGGCCATAGCATGCACAGCTGTGCCAGAGTCTGAAATCACAAAGAGGTGTGCTTACTTAAAATAAACATCAACCTCAACTCCAAAGACTCTTTGGTATTACTCACTGCAGCTGTGGTTTGCCATGGGAATAGTAAGTCTGTGAGGGAATAAGGCTGCCTTGGCCAAATTCACAAAAGATGTGGCATAAAGAGCTTTTTAGGGGATGGACCGTGTACAGCAGGAGCTATGACCTAAATAAGAGCAAGCACCAGGAATTTGCAAGCGCTGTCTCCAAGGAGACAGTTACTGTCCTTGAGTAAAAGAAAACCTAAACAATATTTTGAGCTTCCTACCATCTTTCCTCTACCATGTCATGAGCCAGCACTCTGGAAGAGCATATGGCTTGAAACCCACCTTCCACATCCCATTTGTGCATCAACAGGTTTTGTCTTCGAGACCTGGGCAAATATGTCGTCTGATCTAAAAGGGAAGGGGAGGGACTTGTTTACAGAGGGAATTACTTCCTCCTTCAATGAGATGAGTTGCTCAGCGCTGACTTGTTTTATTGCTTTTAAATTACAATCAACTACACTGTAATTTGTCCAAGCTTGACATCTGCTTTCACTAGCTCTCAGTATTTGCAAAAGCTTTTCAAGAAATGTGAGGGAACCACTTTGGAAAAGCAAAGTGACACCTCAAAGTCACACCTCAGCATACATAATTAGAGCACAAAATATTTAATGCTTTTTTTTTTGTTTATCTCCATATTCAACTCTCAGTTCAGGTTTCTTAACTAAGACAAGTCTATGAAGCAATGCATCCCTCTTGTACCATACAAAAGTACGTTTGCTGCTAGGTCACTATTTCAAACACACCATCATAGCCCTGTCCCACATGTCAGACAAAATCTATAGTTTTAAAACCTCACTTTGGGGAAAAGACCAAAAATAAAGCACACCTTGCTTCTTAAAATGCAAAGCTGTTGTCTAAGCAAGCCTGTTTTCAGTACCGAGGTGTCATTTACTACTTCTTTCCTAGTTTAGGAAGAGGCTATTCCCCTAAAAGAAGGGAAAAGGAGGACCTAGAATAGCTTTTTTCAAGTGCTAGGAGAGAGGTAAACTATTAACTGAACTGTCACACCTTCAGCAAAACAAGCCAGTGGGATGCAGTGGATACACTGATTTATAACTGTCCAAGTGTGGTCGTTTACCCCTTGCTGTGCTGAGGGTTCTGAAGGGTTGTATTTTCCTTCAGTTTATTTTTGTGCCTGTGTGCCAATACACAAACATGCTGCTATGTGCTCACGGAAAAATTAATGCTTTAGCAACATTGTCCCTTCTGAACCTACAATCAGAAGCACAGTGTGAGAAATTCATGGAGTTCAATCCTTGGAGTATTTTTGAATCAATAGTCCCTTTATTTATATTGTAGCTGCATTCCAATTTATCACTTGCAAATATCCTCCATAATAAATAAAGGAAGGAAATGGAAATATTACAGTGAAATTGTAATAATTCAATGCTAGTTCTGTACATAATAAAGTTGCAGAGGGAATCTGTGCTTTTTTGGTTGCCACTAAGCATCAGCAACAACTGATGGTCTTAAGTTAACAAGCTAATATTTCATCCATGGATACCAGAGTGATAATGGCTAAATATGCCAGTCGAGGGAATGAGCACATGTGCAGCTATTTGCCTGACACAACTTCTGCTGTCATGGCCTATTAAAACCAGTTTACATGTGCATGTCGAATTTGATGAATATGTATGTGACCTCTTTCATAGCTATCACTCATTGGACTCTAGCCCTCATGGCAGAAAAAAACAGCACCTCTCATTAAACACAGCTTGAGTTACAGGCATGTTATGTTAATATTCCTTCAGAACTTTAGGGGGTTTTCTTCTCCTTTTAATAAATCTTCAGACAAAAATAATTTAAAAGTATAATTTTAAAAAAACCCACAACACTTTCCTATTTCTCTCCTCTTTCTCTTGGTGAATGTACTTTGAAACTCTGCTTCTCTAGCAAAAGAGAAGGGACATGAGTTTGTAGGTGACATATTCAACTGACAGTAGCCAAATGCAATTTCTCTTATATAGGGTCTTGAGCAGAATTGGTTATTTAAAAAGCAAAAACCACACTAAAACCAGATGAGATATTTTTAGGTAAAAATGGGATAGTCTATAGTTAACCTCATATTTGATGCAAATGTAAATGGTACTATGTATTGGAGTCTAAATATATGCAGTGAATGTCCAAGCTAACCTGCAGCTATCCTACTTTTTCTGCATCTAGATTGAAGGAGAACTAGAATTCTGAACTACAGTGCTACAGAAAGTGCTTTCACCAAATTTCCTATAGAAATTGTAAAACCCCAAGAGGCAAAGGAAAGCATCCAAGCTTTTGGTGTTTATGAGAATCCAAATGAACCTTTGAATTTTTTGAGGTTTCTTCATTGCTGTTTAAAAAGCATAAATTACAGAGTAAAAGCAAGGATGCAGCCAGATTGTGCAGTGCATATATGGCAAATATTTACTCACACGAACATTTCCAGTCCATCTGCTTTGCAGATAGAGTAAATATTTCGCAAACTGACACTTAAGTTGGTAACACCAATCCAGAAAAGGCACATCCACATAGGCATTGGTACTTTGTAACATCCGTAACAAAAGCCATATTCTTCTCCCTGTTACATGGATTTGATGCACCCAAATGAAAGTAGTAAGGTTTGCATTAGTATACAAAAAGCCCCAAAAATTAGTGCACTCATTTTTTCATATAACGAGAGGGGTCAGTTCTCTTTGATTTGCTATGAAGCACCTTTTCTTGTGGCTCATCTGTGTCCCCCACATGCAGATTGTTTGGGAATCTTGATCCAGGAGCTGAAAAAATGGCCAACATGTTTGCTTGACTGCTCAAACCCAACCCCTGACCTCAGCAGGGGCATGCTGTAAGGTGAGAAGAATTCAGTATGTGACTGAATTGCACTAAATATAGCACTAAATTGATGTGTTGGCATTAGATACTTTTTTGGACTGAGTAGTGTATGAAAGAAAAACAGATTTTAAGCAGAACATTCTACTTTGGGGGAAAATAAAAGAAAGAAGAAAATGATAGAAATTCCACCATGATAATTTCAACAGCATTTTGAAATGTTCTAAAATAAACATTTATAAAGACAACCTAATTCCTAGCCACAAGAGTTATGTCTAAATATTTATTTTGCAAATATCAAAACCTTTTAATTAAAGAAAAAATATTTCACTTGATCCATCAGCCTTTGTTTATAATTTATTTTACCTTGATTTTTGTATTTATTTTATTTAAATTTTATTAATTGTTTCCTCTTATTTCACTATATGCCAGAAAAATGAAGTCTTTCAATGCTCTCATATCAATTGGTAGCTGTCCTTTTGCAATTTGTACTCTGGAGCATATTTTGAAATTATTATCCTTCTTTTTAAGTCAGTCTGAAAATAAACTTGGAATTCTTAGAATTTCCATTATCTATTTATGCAGAGAAGCATTTTCGGTAACTGAAAGGCAACAGTTTGGAAAGAAAAGAAAATTGACAAGAAAAAGGAGTGGAAAAAATTCAAGACATTTCAATATTCAAGTTAGATTAGATAGAGAGATCTAATATGACTCAGAAGGGACATTTATATAGCTGAAATTCTACCCAAAAACCTTGAATGAAGAAGAAGAACCCAATGAGCCCAGTTATATTTAGCAAACCTGATAATGGAGGGGTAAAATTCCTCATGTGGATAATGTGTTTGGTGCAGCCTCAAGGTGTGGATACAACTTCATTTATAAAACTTGATGTTTTTGTCTCCTAGCAGGTATGTTTTTCCATAAGAAAGAGGCAACAACTCTAGCAATATAAACACATTAATTTTCAGCATCTTTTCAGTGGTGCAGAATTGCTGATGCTGACAAAGGAATAGAGAGTTTGAGCAAACTCTTGCCACAGGGATAAGAGACACACTGAGGTAGGGAAGCACTGCTGGATCTGCTGCCTGCCATGGATGAGGCAGATCGCACTCTGGGGACATCCATGAACCAGGAAATTCCTGTGCCTGAATCAGGGCATGTGGTATAGAGTACCTATGATATAGGTGCTTGTCTTGCTCTCATACTCTCCCATTTGTGCTCTTCCACAGCAGGATTTGACCCAATCAGCCTGACACACTTAACCTAGGGATTGCAGGGCATCCTAACTGGGCACAAGGATGGTGCAGACAAAACACAGATTTCCTATATTTTCTTTTGGTTGTTTTGTTGTTTTGGGTTTTTTTGTTGTTTTTTTTTTTAATAAAGATATGGTGTTCCCTCACCACATCTGTGCAGCATGCAGTTCCTGCCACATCCTTAGCATCCTTTCAGGCTTTTATTACACATTTCTCCCTGGCATATCTGAATTGTCAGTCTTTGCAACATGAGCATGATTTTGCCTCCTCTACCTGACCTAGAAAAACATAACAAAAACTAAAACCTAACAAAAAATCCAGAACGGTTGAAACATATATTTTACCCACATAATCCTATGGTTTTCAATTTTCCTAATTTTTGAAAAATAGGCTTATTGCCCTGAGTGGCAGAGAGCTCCAGATCCTTCTTAACCCACGAGCCCTGAGCTGCACTAGGTAATTGCTGTGCCTGGCTTTCATTCACGCTTTCTGAAGGGAAGCCATGAACAATGCAAAAGCAGAACAAGGTAATTGGTTGTGCTCTTCCACTCTACTAAAATAGCTTTTGCAGCAGCATGTCCAAAACAGCCCTTAGAATGCTTGTCCAGACATAGTCCGGCAACCCCTGCTTTGGCTTTCACATCCCTTTTGGGCTGCCTGTGCTAAGATTGTTTACATGCTCCAAGTTCAATCAGTGAACATCAGAGATGTAGGTATGGTTGTTGTATGCAAAGTGAGCTCATAAATTCCAATTTTTGCAGGTGCTAAGCATGCAAAAATGTCACACAAATTCTTCTAGAAACACAAATGTCAGGAATAGAAGTGACACTGTAAAACAGCTAATGTAAAAAATCCCCAAACTCACAACCCTGACTGATTCAAAGAAAGAACAGAAATAGATATGATTCAGAGAAAGAACAGAAATAGATATGACATAACTTATGGGCTTGATAAGGAAAAATACTGCCAGGACACCAGAAAAAGGTGACAAAGAATATGCATTCCAGCTCAGCCCAAGAACTGATATACATGGAGAGCTTTCCATAGTTTGTTGCAAAGGTTAGAAAATGTCCATATCAAATTACAGGGCACATCACACTTTCTGGATCAGCTCCTTAATAAAGTAATACTGAAATAAAATGTTCCTGCCATATTCCCTTGTGGCCAAAGAGAAGTATCCATTAGGAGTCTCTGAAATCAGATGCACATTTTCCTTTAAATGGACACTTTTGGGTACGCATCAAGATAATTTAAATAAAACTAAATTTAATTCAATAGAAATCTTATCATTTTCATGTAGAATAAAACAAAGAAGAGTTTAAAAGATCCCCAGGGTAATCTTCTGGTACCCACAGTTATAGCTAAACATCCAATCTCTGCTAATAACTCTTATTTACATATATATTAAACACGTATACCATTAGGACATATTGATAGAGCCATGAAGTTTATGGTTTCTTTGAACACATATTTCTAAAGTAAGTACCTTACCTATGGTTTAATAGAAATTCTGGTTAATTTAGAGATTATGAATGAGATATATGATTCTAGGAGTTCCTAAGAAGTTAAATCTTTGAAAAAGCAGAAAGGTGCTAGATGTGGGTATAGGAGAAAAAGATTCTGCTTTTCAAGGGATAGAAAAAAATTAGGTTTCAAACTAGAAATATACTCAGTCACTCATTAGGACAAAGCTAATAAAGAATAAATGCGAAACTTCCAAATAGATCTTGTCTATTTACCAAGAAAAAAAATGGAAAAACATTTCTTTGGCTTCAGCCCCTTCCCCACTCTTTGATATGAGCATAAAAAACCATTGAACTGGATTTTAGAAACCTGAGCTTTACACTAAAAGTGTAAATTAACACTGAAAGGAGAAGCAAAATTAGAATTTTAGGATTAAATGTGGTCTGAGCTAAGACTTGAACTTGACAAGTGTGATTACATTTGCTGAAAGAGACAAAGAGAAATCTTGGTTCAAGAAAGTTCTTCTAGAGGAAAATGTCTAAAAAACATTTTTCAAAAAAGTTGAAACTTGACTTAGAACTGCAGATTTCAAAAGTTGCTGCTTTCTGTAGGGCTTAGTAAGTGCTTTTAGAAATGCAGCCTTAAACAAAGGCATTTAGAATTCAAAAACACTTCCCTCTCAACCAAAGTACTTGGCACCGCCAAATGCACTCTAAAAAGGTTTATAACATATCATCTAGTGTGTAGGCACAGGTCATGAGGGACTCTGGCAAACCAGCAGGACACCCAGAGCCTGGCTGCACTCCTGGGACAGTGCCACCTTCCAGGGCTCCTGCGTCCGTCACCCAGCCCTGGTGGTCCCTGAGCTGCCTGTACCCGGATAATCCATTCTGGACATCAAATGCTGAGCAGTGGCATTGGAATCATAGAATAATTAAGGTTGGAGAGTTCCTTTAAGATCACCAAGTCCTACTGCAGCTTGGCACCACTACTGTGTTCACCATGAAATCATGACCTCAAGTAAGGATCTGCACGTTTTATAAACATTTCCAGGGATGGTGACTTCACCTGGGAAGCCTGTTCCAAGGCTTTACAACCCTGTGTGTGAAAAAGAAATTCATAATAGCCAGTGTAATGCTCCCTGAGTACAACTTGAGGCCATTTCCTCTCATCCTGTCACTTGTTACCTAGGAGAAGAAATCGACATCCACCACACTACAGCATTTTTTCAAGGAGGTGTAGACAGCAAGAGCCTCCTTTTCTCCAGGCTGAGTCTCCCCAGCTCCCTCTGCCTCTCCTCACAGGACTTGTGCTCCAGATCTTTCACTTTCTTAATTTCCCTTCTTTGGACTTGATGTCCTCAATGCCTTTCTCGTAACGAGTGGAACAAAAATTTCTTTCTCCTAATGAGTGGAACAAAAATTAGGTATCCTAGCCCCCCACTCCACAGGTCCCTGCCCCATGGCCACGTCTCAACACTGGTGGCTCCAGTCACTCATTTTCTAAGAAAGTAAATTGCTACTTTGAGCCTTAGGAAACAGTGGCCAACTTGCCACGTTAGAGTTTGGCGTTAGCGGCTGTGCCTTCTCCTTTGCGGTAATTCAGAACACAGTCCCCACATTGCCCAGTCTGCAGAATTGCTAGGCAGCCCTTTGTGCACATTTTGCCAGCATGTATATTTGTGCTCTTTCTTTTTAATTTTATTTTCTTTTCACTGGGACAGGGCTGTTCCCTTCTGCCCATGTTTCTCTCTGCACCACTTCAAATGAGATTAAGTTTAGGCAAAGATGGGAGTCCGTGCTTGTGGCAGGACCATTGTGCATTAAGTGAGTTTATTTTGGTAGTGCTGTGTTCTGTCTCTAGTCACTGTCTTTTTACACATAATCAAAACATGAAGATTTATTATAGGGAGCACTAAAAATATGGCTTGAAAAGAGCAAAAATAAAACCACAAACTTGCTGTACAGCTGTGGCCTTAGGAATGCAACTGGATTCAGTCTGCAATGGGGACTGGCAATGCTGTCAGGTTTCAAATATGACCTATCTTCTCAGGCTTTCAGAAGGAAACCTTCTGGCTTCCAGCATAGCCCATAGGAAAAGGAGGATATTTCACAGCAGTCTACCATACCTGTAAGTTGGTCCCTAGCAGTAGGTCAGCAGTAATCACCTCTGCTGACAGATACCTCATTATAAGGTTCCATGTGTATTTCTTGAAAATCCAGCATCTAGAATCAAGAAACTTCAGAAGAAAAAAACAAAACAACAAAAACCCCTAAGGCAACATTTTTGTTTCTTCATTTTAAATATATTAAAACCCTGAAGGTTGGGAGAAAAGAATGCACCTTAAAAAAGGATGGCCCCCAGCCAGAACACAAATGGAAAACAACCAAGAAAAAATGCTGTGGGAATTATTCTTGTAAGCTATGAATGCCTTCAAAGCCCGTTTCATGATATTTTGAGCAACTGAAACTGGGCAGCATGACTGAGGCCCATCATCACTACACCTGGTATCACAGACAATAAATCACTATCTCCATGAATAAAGGTTGTTACTTTCGTTGGTGGATAGCTAGAGATCTGATATTCAAACGCCTGAAGAATGATTTTCAAAACCAACTCAAAGACAACTACTTGTCTGTCAACCAGACAACCTGCACAAAAGGATTCTGCAAAAAATATTTCCCTATACAGTAATCTGGCCTGTGATGAGCACTCAAGGCTGACAGTAAGGGCATCTTCTGTATTCAAGACTCAGCGACAGCATACAGCCCAGGGATGCACTCCTCCTTGTTTCCTTGCTGATCCAAATAAGTCAGATGGATGATATTCTAGCCCAACTTGGAAATTTCAGCAAGCTGACCTTAAGGAAGAGAGAAGCACATTTGCTCTTCAGTGGTCAGCAACTGAACATTTAACATCTATATTACACAGTGGAAATCACTCTTGCCACCTCACAGTTAATCAGCATAAACTGCACATCTAATTAATTTATCCTCAACTTCTAGCAACAAGAGGATCTGAATGAAGCTTTGCCATGACTTTCAGCATGCAGTCAGTGATAGGTGCTAGGCTGGTGTACTCTATCTTGGATGGTTTTCCTAGACAAGCCTCTCCTTATTAGACAGCTTTAAACAGCAGTGATGAAAAGTCAGAAAGAGAAAGGAGCTGAAACTCCTAAACACATTCCATGTAAAATTACCTGACCATTTAGAAAGATGCAGGTTTTCTCACTGACTGCAATTGAGAGATTTGTGGATCTTGAATAAAAGAAAACAAGTAATTCTGAAACTTAGATTTATGAATGACAACAGAATACAACTTCCAGAATTTAGTTTATTTTCTCTGTATATTGTTAGTTATTTGTATATTGTCTCTGTATACTGTTAGTGTAGTTGTTGGTTATCCTCTCACTCAATATATGTCTGTAAAGCAAGTATAATGGATGAAGATGTGGGTAAAGCAGGGATAAAACGGTCTTGGTCAGAATTACATAATAAGTCAGGCTTTATCTCTTGTTTTTTTGTCTTGTGCTCTGCAGCTGTGCCAAACCACTACACTCTAGAAAAATTTCCATTACGATAGAAGTTGAAACCAAAGGGAAACAAAATAAGGTTTGAGAAGTATTTGGAGCTTTTATTCACAGATGTGATAGCCTTATGTTGCAATGCATTTGTTCCCTTTGATAGAACATATGTGCTCCAAGAGACAGTTTTCAGATACATACAGCATACATTTCCATTTTTTAATAACTATTTCATAACTTTCAGAAAATGTTGGTCTGGCTTTTTATGGATGCTTCCCAAAGAAGATAATAAAATGTTCATCAGTTTGGCATGGGGAATTCCAAGTGTCCACACATTCTGCTCTACATATGTAATACCAACAGTATCTTTCCTATCCTTAAACTCTGGAGGGAGACATAAGCTCCACAAAACACAGGAGACAATCCTGACTGTTTTGGATTATAGGTTTCAGTCCTAATTTTCTCCTTCATTTTGTCATGGCAAGCAAATTCATTGTGTAAGCTGGCCTTTCACATCTCGACAGCACAGCTGACTTCCTTCAGAGTTTTTTAAACCCACACAAAAGTTATTTGAAAAGTGTTTACCCCAGGCCATCAGGCTCAGACACATCCTTAAACTGGGAAAGAAAGTGTCTGTAGGCACTTTTTCTGCAGGCACATGTGCACAGAGAGGTGGCTGAAGGCTCCACAGTGAGAGAGAAGGTGCTTCCAATAATTTCCTCACTGGCCTTTCCACAGCATGGCTGGGCTGTTCAGCCTAAAACCTGCCAACAAAATCATCCATTACAATTTCTATCTCTCCCTCACTAGACATTGAAGTACCAGCCCGGTGCAATCCCATACTTTTGAAAGCCCATAGCTGACATAGGCTATATAAGAGATTCCAAGATTCTCTTTCTGCTAGTGGAAGGGTCCCAAAACAACTTGATGAGGTTGTTAAAATATGGAGGTCTGGGATTTGCACACAGCGATAACATATTAATGCCATTTTATGTAAGAAGCTAACATTCATGGAAGACCAATATATCTCCATGTAACAGTGTATCCCCTTTTTCACAGAGAATGAAAGGGGGTGTAAGCAATGTCTTGGGCATGCAGCTTAGAAGGTGCACAGTAAAGCTATCACCAGTTTTTTGCTCCCCTTGCGACTGCTGACTTGCCTTAACCATAGGACTAAAAATGGGAACTGACTTCTTAGGTTGGGGTTTTTGTGTGTTAATAATAAAGAAGGCAGCATTAATGTGAAAAATAAGTTGATACTTCTAATGAATTTTCCCTGAACTTCATCATTACTGAGATGAAGAATCTGTCAGAATTAACATAAGGCAAGTCTGAAGACAGTCTAGTCTACCAGACCTCCTCAAAGCAGAATCAACTACAGCAGGTTGTTCAGGACCAGGTACAGTCAGATTTTTAAAAGTTTCAAGGATGAAGATGCTATCTTCTCAGGGAAAGGGAAAAACAAAAAGCATTTCCTAGCTTTTCCTAACATTTAACAGAATTTTTTGCGTTTCAATTTGTACCTATTACATGTTATTCCATCACTGGGCACTGCTGAAAAGACCCTGGCTCTAGTTTCTTTACTTCCTCTCAAGAGGTGTTAACACACATAGCTAAGATCCTCCCCGAGCCTTCTGTAGGATGAACAGTCCCATCTCTCCCTATTCCTCTTTGTATGAAGGACATTCCAGTCCCCCCAGTCATCTTTGTGGTTGTTATTTGGACTTGCTCCAGTAAACCCCTGTATTTCTCATAGAAAGGAGGCCAAAATTAGTGCACTATCATGAAAAGAAACTGAATGATGCCCTATTGCCCCTAAAGGCAAGCTTACAAGCTTTATGGAATATACATGCATTAAACATTGTTTAAAGAGAATAAATAGAACAGAAGAGGTATTTGGAGAAGCAAAAATTCCCTGGCACTTGCTAAAGTGCCTCCTTGTTCTTTCAAGCCTCTCTTGAAATCATGAATATTTTTGGCCAGTTTTATTGTCTGAAATAGCTCCTTTCACTTCATTTATTTAGTAGTTTTTTATCATTAAAAAATCCCCTTCCTTTTACCCTTCAGTGTGTTACCCTAAAAATGTTACTGCTATAGAGGATTGTGGGTGTTTAATTTAAATGTATATATTTCCACCACCATATATTAGAACAGTACTTTCCTTCAGCTGCTGCAGAACCATAGTTCAGGCATTATAAGACCAAGTTCAAAAGAAATAATGAACTATTACTGAATAAATCTTTGCTATTTTGGCAGTATGGTTTTGAATACACTTTTTAATGCCTAATTTTCTTTAGTATTTTTACTGTTTTCATTGAACATTGTTTGAACTGCAAGCATTTCTGACAAAACAGAGGATATGAGCCTGTGGAGTTGACATGTTTCAGCTTCCTCTGTTGCTGTGCTTTAACCCAGCAGGCAGCTAAACACCACACAGCCACTCTCCCATGGCAGGATGGGGAAAAGACTCACAGAAACAGTAAGACTCATAGGCAGAGATAAAAACATTCAAATAGGATATAAAGGGCAATATTTCTATATAGGATATATTGAAATTAGGAATAAATAAAAATGTTAAATAAGAGAATGATAAATGAGTATACAAAACAAATGATGCTCATCAAAATTGCTCAGTACCCATTCGGTCTCTGAGCAGCAGCCCAGGGACAGCTCCCCACACTTTTTTGTTCAGTGTGACATCACATTGGCATCAAAGAGCCCTTTGGCCATATTGGGTCACACGTCCCCACTGTGCCCTCTCCAAGCTCCTTGTGCACCCCAGCCTCCTCGCTGGCCAGGCAGCAGCATGAGCTGGAGAAGCCCAGTTTAGTGTAAGCATTTCTCAGCAACTACTAAAACATCAGAGTGGTATCAAGATTCTGATCCTAAATCCAAAGCACAGCACTAGAGGAAAAGTATCTGTCCCAAGAAAACCAGGACATCTATTCAATGAAAAACTATAACCTGTAACCTCAGAAAATTCTGTGCTTGAGTACCTTACTTGATGAAATCTTAACCACAGTCTTAATTAAAAAAAAAAACCAACGAATTAATGTAACTTTTCTGCCACAAAAGAAATACAGACCCAGAGAAAAAAGTGTTTTTTCCTTCCTGCCCTGAATATTTCTTTTCAATCTAGTTTGAATATTTTTGCAACAGATTTGCAGATAATTTTAAAGTAAAATAATAAGAGATTAGATTTCTAAAGTTTAAGGTTCATGCAAGAAAAATAAAAATTTCCTGCAAACTGTGTTTGAAGTATTTTGCTATCAGAAGAGTTTTATTTCAGTATCTTTGAAGGTTTACTTTGCAATTCTACATTCCTCAAAATGCCAATTCCATTTTTATCCCTTTCATCAATACTTCCACTGTGCAGTTAAAGGATGTAATCCACAATGTTAGTAAGTCCCTTAAAACAAAAAAAAAAAATAAAATGCATTGTCTATTCTCTCCTAAAAAGACTGGTGTTCTATGAAATAGGGATCAAACACCTTGCCATATGATTCACAGTAGCAACAAATATAAAATTCAGAGTTGCATTGTTTGGTAATCTCTCCGCCTTGCTGAGCCTACAATACACATTTCAAACTGATAAAATGTCAGCAACAAAACTGAATTGATGGAAATTATTCTATTCTTGTAACTGGTACTTAGAAGTCACAGAGAATAATCATTGCAGGAGACTTTGCTGGAAAAAATTGATATTTAATGTGATCTGTTGCTAAACAAATATGAATTGCAGCAAGGCTTAGAGGAAAGCAATGGAACTCCATCCCTGATTATAGTGGAGGACCAATTGCACATATGCATCTGGTGCTTGTACTTTGGAAGGATGTTGAAAAATCAGAGAGAATTCAGAGCCACACAAATGAACAAAAAAATGGAAAATATGCCTGGAAGTGAGAGACTCCTGGTGTTCAATCTATTAGCTTAATGAAGAAAAGGTTAAAGGATAATTTATTAGTCTATAAGTGTCTATTATCAAAGGGAATGAAAATTGGTAATTGATGACTCTTCAATCTAGCTGACAAAGGCTTAACAAGATTCAATAGCTTGAAGTTCAAATTAGACAAATTAAGGTCCAGAATATGGAGCACTTCCTTTTTCTTTTCTTTTTTTTTTTTTCTTTACAGGGAAGACAACCAATTAAAGGTTGCAATTGATGTTCCATCACTGAAAACTTATAAATCAAAGTTGTGTCAACAAAGTCATAAAAGGTGTTTGAAGGTTAGTTACAAGTGTTGGACTTCAAGGAAGCTTCAGGGAGTGGCTTGAGTGATGTTACACAGGCCATTAGCTTGCAAAGATCCCTTCTATTTGTAAAATTCTTGTAATTGTTCTACCTCAACAGAGTTACGTGGACCACCTTTTTTTTTCCTATCTGAACATATAATCCTTTATCAGAGTGCAATAAATGTTTGAAGACTTTCTGCACCATCTGTCAAAAGAACAGTGGAGGAAAAAAAGGCAAGGAACTGTATTTCCAAAACCAGCAACTTGTAAGTGAAAGAGTGTGATACAAATCCCCTGAGTTGTTACATATTTTTATTGAATAGTTATGAAACTAAATAAATAAGAAGGCAAAATTTAGGTTCTTTTTGGAATAAGTAGCTGGTATAACCCTTCTGATGCTAGAGCAGAGTCTTTGCCTAGGCTTAAGAGTTAAATAGTCATTACATTTCCCTACAGGCTACCTTTCCAAGGAAAACACATTCTCTGTGCACTTCAGTCTTTGACAATAGGATTAAGTATTACTGGCAGACAATACCACTTAAAATGTTAGCTGCATCAACCTCTATGATGACTGAAAGAGCTATTAGTCTGCAGTGCCTCTTTTAACAGGAGGCAAAAAAAAAATCCTTTATGACCCTTGATAGGGGAAAAAAATACCTAGAAGGCAATATACCTCATCTAGACAGAAAATGTACATGAAAAATGGTTACAACAAGATTATTTACATTCTTTAGTCATTAGGGATAAAGTGGATGCTTACTGACCCATCTTTCTAAACAACAAATTGAAAATCCTCTGTGATAAAATCGCTCTGCATTGTGATTTCCAGTTCTGTCAGATACCTCAGAAAAATGGCGTTCACTTAGCATATCTATCTACTCAGTAACTGATTTGTGGTCTTTGCAATTTAGATACTCAGCCTCTCTTTCAACTCCACACATCTATTACATTTGCTACAAATTGTATTAAGTGAGCGTGTTCTCCTGGAGAGCGGAACTGCAGCCTGGAGGGCCGGGAGGTCCAGGCAGATTGTGTTTCTCCTCCACCCCAATGGTTCTAAAGGCTGAACCATTGTTGAACGTGGAGCTGCTCAGCCTGGGGGCTGCTGCTGTGGCAGAGGCTCTGAGGAGGCTGTGAAATGTGCAGTATATACACATCTCCGGTTCACAGACTGCTATTCTGCCATAGACCTTCAGGAAAGAAGGCTAAATTTTTTGGAGACAGAGAAAAAGAATAAAAAATACCTCCATTTTGATACAGAAGGATAAGAAACAGCAAAAATTTGGGTACTTGCACAGAAAGAACCTATGAACTAAACTAACACTAGAATGAGCCTTACACTGTTTACCCTGAATGCCACAGAAGAAACATCCTCCATAATGTGCCATATTCCAGTAGGGCCTCTGGCTAAAAAAATCTTGCCCTGCTTTTTCCCTTTACCAAGACAAACATGATGCTTGTTTCTCAGAGTAAACACCTTAGAAAGACAAAGCCATAAATCAAATCTGTACAGTTCTTCTGACTGATGCTTATGTTATTATGTCATCCTGCCCAGAAACAACATAATTGTAGATAATTTGAAGCAGATCAAGTTCTGTAATCTTCTATAAGGAAAAAAAAAAAAAAAGAAAAAAAGGAAGAGACCACTGTCTTCTGAATCTATCCTGATGAATTTAACAATCTGTAACACAGAAGAACAAAATCACTCTATATGCTGCCAGCATTTATTCAGAGGTCACTTAGGATATGCAATGGCTGAAACACACGTGCTACCTGGTATCAGCTGATCAATCTATGGGAATGAATACTGTGAAAACTATCAGAGCAAAGGAGGGGGGAAGAAGAGGGTCATTAGTGCAAGGTGCAATGAGCAGCACAGAGCTGCTGATGACAACACTCAGGGGATGCAGTATGAAGATCTCTGGACTGAGCAGTGTCGTGGTCAGAGAAGGATAATAAAAAGACTGGAACATACACCATCTGGTATAACAGAAGGGAGGATGGGAAACATCAACAGGGAGTTATATTTGCTAGGGAAAGCCAGACGGTGAAAGCATTGATTAAGATTATTTTGTCGATTAGGTGGTACACTTTGATTTATGTGCTGGGGAAAGAGGAGCATTTACTATGCAAAGGTTGTGCCACCCAGGCAGCCGAAGTGGGATCGGACCTGGGGACGTGGGAGGCTTTAGTGATCCCTAGGGAAGGGTCACATGGAAACAGGGCTTACTTGTGGATTTGGAAGGTTGCACATTCCAGTTTGAAAGAAAAGGAGATGTGAAGATTTTTGAGAGGGCTGTGATTCACCTCGTCCTAAAGTAGGCAAGTGGCACGTAGAGGGAGACTAAGGCACTGGAGAAAAGAACTGCAAGAGAAAATAATTTAGAAAATAATTGTTGGAGAAAAATATGTATATATTTATATCACCGTATATACATATTCATACCCATCCAGGAACAAATCAACCATCCATGTAAAGCTTTTAAGCTACATTGAAACCAAATGAATACAATTTTTTTTTGCTGAGAGAGCTGGGCTCTTCCTGGGGCAGAAAGATTAGGCTCAGATTAGAGTCACTCTCAGCTTCTGAAGTCCTCAATGACAAAGCACACCAGGGGCAGTGCAAAGGGTCTGCAATAATATAGCTTATCAGGTAAATTTAATACACACCTCACTGAAAGGTGGCACCCTGTGTGGATAGGAAAACAAGGAACAAGCCAAAGATTTAAGGGAGAGGCTTGCACAGCACAGTATTATTGGTATCAGTCAATCAGTGGGCAGGACGGGAGCAACATGAAATCAGCAGCAATGCACAGCCAGTGAATCAGCAGGGGGAAAAGAGCAGTAGGCAGGCACCACCAGAAAAGAACAGGCAGGTTGCCTGAAAAAAGTCCCTGAAAATGTTTTTATGACACTGATTCTAGAGGGATGAGCAGTACAGCAGGTTTTGCAGAACCCCAGTGGCACAGCACTGCTCATTTCCCCCACACTGAAAGTGCAGGAAACAAACCCTGAAATGTCCGAATGCTGGGAAGCCCTGGAGAAAAAGCAAATAAGCCTTTAGATGTTGTTTAGGTAAAAAGGAAAAAAAAAAAAGGCACAGCACTTTCTGTGCTAAGCTCAGAGGATTTTCTTCCCCCTCAGGACATAGGAAGTATTTTATACTACACCAGAAACAGCACTTGAGGAAAATTCTGTTTACCTGTAGGTGCAATGTCACAAAGTGAAAAATGGCAAATTCCCACAGATTTATCCACGAGTAAACACACACACATTCTTTCACAGCTCACAAATCTCATCAGCAAGTGTTGACCAACCTCCTGTTACTCTAGCTATGCTGCATACAGGTTAAGCTAGACACAGGTAGGTTAAACAGAGTGCAGGAGGGAGGCAGATACAGCAACACAGCAGGTTGGTATGGACAGGTATAAATTCACTTCCTGTTCCCTTTGAACTATCTGAATGGGAACAGCCCTAAATATTACAAGTATTACATTTCACTATTCAATAAAGTTGTGCTGAATAGAATTATCACCTTGAAATTACAGGGTAAAACTCCCTATACAAAAACAGATTAAAGACAAATTAGACTGTGGGCCAGGTCACTATGATTGTTAATTAGTGATAATGGAAATACAATTAGCATAATGAGTTCCAATTACTGTATATGGAGAAATATGAGCATACTGCTTTCATAAATCTTGGTTCCAGGAAAAATAAAATGCATCTGGTTTAACAAAGCATGCCCTTCTTCTTTGCAAAAAGCTTCCTGGTAAATATCTTTTTATGAAGCTAAACCTTTCTTTTGATGGGTTGCGATTTGAAAAAAAAGAAAAGAAAACGACAGAATGGATTTATCCTGTCTGATAGCTGAACAGTTTTGTATTAGCTTGGCTTCTGTTTTAAGCTTCCTAGAAAATCTTACCATCTGTTTCTTCAGTCCTGGGTTAAACAAAAAAAGACAAAAATCATAGACCATTACATCAAATGCATTTTTTGTCTTTGAAATATCTAGAGTTTCCCCCCTTCCCTTTTTCTCCTTCTGATAAGCTGTGAAATTGGAAAGCCAATTATATTCTGATATTTACACAATTAGGAATGGCTTTTCAAAATCTCATTGAAAAACCAGTTGATGAAAGACAACAGCTTTACAAAAAACAACCACAGCATGTCTGATGGTTACTGCATGAAGAATTGTTGTATTTATTTCCATAGCAGTTTGACACCTTTGCAAAGGTAGGCAAAATCAGGCTGGATTTAGTGTATCACTTACTGGCAAGTTAAAAAAGTGGGGATTTAAATTATGAATTTACAGATGCTGTGGACTGAAGTGCTAATGGAAATAAAGGCTTAATGAAGCCCTACAGACGTGCAAGCTTGACTCCATGCCTCTATTTAACAAGCTGGTGTTAACTATATTGTTGGATAGCCAATTATGAAGCTACTCACTGTTTCCATGTGTTAAAGTGGATTCTGGGCAAGAATTCAAGAACAGGAAAAATTCCAGCTGCATAAAAGGATTAGACGTTAGCAATATTACATCTTGTTCCTTTGAAAAGATTCTCCAGCCTTCTTACTATAGAGCAATCAGGCAAAACGTTCTCTAAGACCCAAAAGGCATGGACAGATAAAGCTGATGGGACATGAGTTGTCCAGATAGTCACCCTGAACGTCTGAGATATTGGGGAGCACTCATCAAGAAAACTACAAAAACATGTAAATGGGTGCAGATAGTTGAAGGAGAAAGGGAACTGCTTAAAGACAGCATCCTTGATAGCTGCTAAGCTGCAGACAGAGCAGACTGCTTGTATTTCCATCATGTCAACAATGTGAAAATTACCTGAAAGTGTAGATGAACTTTATTCTCTCACATCAGCCATGACACTCTGCAGCTACAGGAGAGAACCAACCCAAAACATACCCATATTGACAGTCTCATGTGAAAGCACGCCAGTATCCTGTAACTTCAGTGTTGTCTCTGTCCCCTAATGGTTAATGAGCCATGTATTTTGGCACAACACACAAGGCAGAAGAGACAGTTAGGAAGAACCTGCCCTGGACACCTGCTGAGATTGCCTCAGCTCTGCAGAGCATGAAGCCTTATCTTGGTGATGAGAGCACTAACTGATGAGAACCTATTTGGTTCACAGATTGAGTATGCTCTGCACAGATAGCTCTAAGTAAGATCTGAATATTTTGATTTTAGCCCTCTAAAAATAAACACCAAAGTCCAAAATGCTATGCATCCTGAGCTTCCCAAGGATATTGATGACTCACATGAATGTTGTCACCATAATATCTCAGTGCCTTCAGGATGCTAGTTAAAAGACCTAGAAAAGTACAGGGAGAAAGTGAGTTAGAAGAACAGGCTGACAGCTTAGCAAAGTGGCCTGTGGAAGAAATAATGAGTAAGTACATCACTAAAGATTGTATCTTGACACATATGCACAAGAAGGCTGAATTCAATGCGTGCAGGCAATCATGAATCTCACATTACCTCACTTTGCAACCTTAGCAAAGGCCGTTAAGGGTTGTTGTGTGCTTGGTTATTTTCATCTGTGAAATGAAGATATTAAACAAGATCATTCTGACAGGCACTGTATCTAGACACAATAAAAGGCATTCAGTGATAACAATGCTCACAAGACAAGTGGATGAGTCAGACCAAGGGGGAAAGAAAGAGTGAGACAGAGTTGCAAGACACAAAAAATACTTTTCCTATAATCATGTACACAGGTCCCAGCACATTACCTGACCACAGGCTTTTCTCACTGACATGTGATACCACTAAGTCAATGAAAAGGCTTTATCAGGAGCATATATATGCAATCTTGCTGATTAGATAGGACACTATTCTGCACCTTTTTATGATAATGATTACCCTAGGTGGAAAGGGAAGGTGCAGAGGGCCATCGGACCCTGTGCCAGCTGGAGCTGTCAGGCAGACACCAGCAGAGCCCGCTCACGCCTGCGTAAACCAAATGCATCTCCACGTTATTTTGAATTTACAGCATCATCCCTCAGAGTGCAGGCAAGTGTTTCCACAAATGAATGATCTCAATCAGAAAACCAGTCCTGTGGCAAGGGATACATATGGCCATCACTCCCAAGAACAGCTGTCAAGCACTAGCCCTGCCCACTTCCCACTGTGTAACGTCCGTGGTTGCTCAGTCAAGCGAATGACCTTATAAGCCCACACAGGTCCAATCTGAACTGAAAATTATTAGCAAAAACTTGTTTTCCTTAAGACTTCACAGTCTAACAGGGAGAAATTATACACTTGGACAACAAGTGAGTCTAAACAGCTTTTGTTACAGTACTTTTGAGTATAAAATCTCTCTACATGGAAATAAAAAAGCTCATTGGAAAGATGAGTAGTAGACCCCCACTCTCTCTGTCCAAAGCATGCTGTTCAATTTAGCCTGTGCTTCAGTGAATAAATAGCACTCCCAGCCATGATGCTCCCCCTCCAATGTGCTTAAGTATTGATAGATTGCAACACTCTATACTAAGTCTGTCTGGAACTTGTGACATTTGCCCAGCGAATTGGTAAATGAACTTGGAATATTTGACCCATGTAGATGAGATTACACCTTATTTAGCCTGAATGGACAAGATTCTTTGTTGTACCCAAAAAACCTGACAGATAAGTCTAACCTTTTCATCCAGCTCTTCTGGGCATTTAGCTATGAGGAAAGCGCCACTCCTTGATGATTACACTGAATCTCAAATCTCTTATGCATATACATGTATAACTATGTACTCTGTGGGAATCTGTGATAAAGGCAAGTTGGCAACAGAAGGACCTTCTCCCATGCTGCTTTCTGATTTATGTACACCTGTCACAGAGTGACTGATACAAGTGAAATAAATCTGTTGAGGACTTAAAAGACATTAAACTTGACAAACATTCAAAGTAAGTCAGATACAGCTATTTCATGTTTTATCTTTTTCTGTGCTATGTCTCTAAAATGAGATTAGCTGACATGGTCAAGGGGCAGAGTGAGAAATAAGTGGGCACTGGATTTGGACTCAGTCTCCAAGGAGGGGTCCCCTACCCCCCACCTCTGAGTCTCTTCTCCAGCAATACATTTTTCACTGTGATCACTATGCTTTGATCTTGGCTGACATTTTAAACTTGGTAACATTCTCCAAGACAATCTCAAAGCTTTTAAATTACATTATTCAATGCAAGAAATACCTCTTAGCAATTGTCCTGCTTTGAGCTTTTGAGATATATTTTTGTATCTCAACAGAGCAATTGTGATGTTGTTTATAAAGCCTAAATGTAAGCCTAGGACGTTGATGGCCAGGCCCATCTTATATAGATGCTGAATGTAGAGGGTTTGCTGGAAAAATACTAAAAATACACACAAAATATTTGTGGGATCTCCTACAATGATGGGGACAATCCAGTCAGTATCAGGGAGACACCTGTAGAAAATTTCTTCAGGACTTTCACAAGTTTTCCATAACCCTCTTTTTTTTCTCTCTCCCATGCATCATAATCCCAAACCTATCCTCTCCTTATACATGCATCATAGTCCCAAACCTACTCTGTCCCAAGCAAAAAATGAGAAAAACATGTTCCATGACTCAGAGTACTTAAAGACAACTTTTGCTATCTTCCATTGAGAATTTGTGGTACCAAGGTTTTTTTCTATTGAAGGAAGACTAGAGTTAAGGGCTCTGAATTAGAAATCCCTCTTGCACGCGGAACTATTCTGCAAGAAAAATGAACATATCCTTGCTCTTTTAGCTGGCAGTACTGAGCCCTCCCAGGCTGTGCCATGCACGAGGGCTTGGGGAGGTGAAAGAGGCAGCCAGAAGAGCAGTGTGACAGCAGGCTACAGCTGCACACTACGGCTAGTGAGTGTCAACACCTCTATCACAACATTAACTTGGCTATAGCAATCATCAGCAATATCTTTCATTTGTAATAGTCCATCTGGGCTATAAATGATCCATAATGTGGTTGAATTAGCACCACATTGGGCAACCAACTTTCTGGGCTTTGTATGTTATATTTCAACATTAATGCTGTCCTCTGAATTCTGTAGATTCTTCTGGAGATTCTGTATTCATCAGACCTTCTTGGTACCAGGAATGGTCAAAGTGCTGCCATTTAGCACCATTCCCAGTAAGTCTGTCGGTGTATACAGCATCACAACAGAAGTCCAAGTGGACTTACACACTCTGTAGCTACACAGGAGAAAATGTCAAAGGAAAAATTATTATCCTATTTTACTAGTTTGATTTACTTTGTCCGCATTCCCCATGAATCAGAAATCCGCCGAGGGAAAGAATATTTCCCAAAATAAAACAGGGAGTATGATGAATTCATCTTCCTATTCTTTTAAATATGATTTCACGTAAAAACCTCAGACTCATCACATAGATTTGTTGAGCTTTTTTCTTTTTGAGGCCAGTATAATGAAATACTGGTGCAGCATCAATGTGTACATCTCTGTGTACACTTAATACATCCTGCCAAAAAGTTTCCTTGTAAATTGTCTGCCAATAAAAAAGAACACTAGAGTAAATAATCTTGAGAGTTAGTGGCCTTGAATGTAGCCCCAAGAAATGACCACAGCTATGAAAATGAAGCTGGCGTGAACAAATTCACAAATTTGAAGCAATCTCTTAATGAAGTCTCAGCTACAAACCCAAGATTCCCTTGCTCCCACTTCTCAATCCTTCTTTCAAGCTTTATTCTCCCTATTCCTTTCTCAGAAGGGGGAAGACATTGAAGGAATAAACAGCAGCAGCTGCAGCAGCAAGAGTAACAACCTATCTATATTCTACCCAGAGCCAGTTTCCCTTGCAGTGACGACATCACTGCTTTTCGGAGAAAAGTGTAATTCTCTTTTCCAGGCATCAGAATCTTATCCCAGAACTCCTGGATTTGGCTGCAGATTCCTTTTTTTTTTTTCAATAATAGAACATATTTTTTATATCACATGTATTGTTTATGTCTGTGGAACAGTCTCTTTCTGTTTTGTTTTTCTGATGCTGTGGATGTACATCAAACAACATAATGAAAGAAGCCATCCATGAGGTGCACTGCACCATAGATAGATCATGTAAATATTTTTAACAATCTACCAAGCAAATACCCAATTTAAGATAAATATAATTATCTTTAAATCCTATGTATTGTAAATGTTTGCTTTTAATTCTTTATGTAACCTTATTAAAAATTTCAAGATGGATACATTCAACCACTGAATCTGACAAACATCTGGTTTACAATAGAGTCATGTGATGAAATTCCATCCAGAATCACATTTGCTCTTCAGTATGTTTTCTCCTACTATCATTCATAACACAGAACTTCTGTGTTTTGTCTGTGATATAAGACAGTACAAGGATGTGTTTTTATTAGGAATAATGCACAGTCGCTTCCCTTACAGAATTTAAATCTGCCGTCTATGCGTAGGTATAGTCAAATATATTGATAGCCTCCCTTGTGGGTTCTGCTGACACTTGGGTTTAATTGTAGTGAACTTTGAATTCCTATCTTAAGGTCAGTTATTAACTATTGATGGATTCTCCTTTTCTCCATTTAATGCTAAAGTATTCATACTAACCAAGATAGATGGGAATGCTGAAGAAATTTTTCAACGCCATGGATGGGCAAGATACCTTTACACTCTTCCTCTGTGGCAAACGGAGAGCCCTTTTCTAAAAGTGGTGATCACTCATGCTCAGCTTAAAAAGAAAAACACAGCACAACCGTGCTCTGCTGACCCCTCACCACTTTTTGCTCTGACGGTACTATCTTCCTAGAAATAAAAGGTCCTGTATGCTGCTATTAGGAGAAAAGAAAATAAAATTTCCTCAGGCACAACCTTGGATACCAACCTTGAAACCAAATGGGGTCAGAATGCAAAGGAGCAGCCACAGCACCATGCACCACCCAGCTGGGCTGACAAACAACTCTGCTCCTTTGGGCTTCCCAGAAGGGAAAAGATTGCCCCTCAGAGATTTATAAACACATACATAATAAATGGGAGGCTGAAGTTTAAACTGTTATGAAGCATTCTCTACTCCGCTTCCGAAGTCCTCTGTGATTTAAAGAGCTGACATTTACTGTGTGCAGGCCTATTATTCAGAATGACTGTTTGTGTATAGACAATATTTTAAACTGGCTTGCTATAGATGAAAAATTCTTATTAAGTCAGAAAAACAGTTTAAGTAGGTAACACTCTCCCAGTTTAGACTGCTATAAGTCTTGCTGACCCTCTGCAGGGAAGGCAGGGGGGCAGGTGAGCCTGTCAACACCCTGTGCCGCATTGGTGTGGGGAGATGGAGGTCCCAGCCCCACGGGGCCTCTGCCAGCACACGCGTGGCACTGGCCGAGGCTGCTGTCACCTGTCTCACCTGTCAAGCAAATGACACAAAGTGGTTTGGTGCTGCTGTGACACATTTGAACCTTCCTCTATCACATCAGCTTTGACAAGTGCTGGAGCCATTGACTGTCTGCCTGCCCTGGAGCCAGTGACACAGCTCGCACTGATGTCCTCCCCGGTCCTTAGAAGTGCTCAGATAGCCAACAGTTGGCACCAGCCAGGCAAACAAAATCCTGAGACCCCGCTCTGGCCACACCCTTTTCCTCACCATATTGGAAGGTTTGCCACACTCAGAGTTCTCCTACCTGTTTCCTTATGCCACAGTCCAGACGGCAGTCAAGCAGGATGTATTTCTGAGGTATCCTCCCTGCACTGAGCCTAGTGCTGCACGGAGCAGAAATCTCTCAGGAACCTCTAGACATTCCTGCAGCAAAACAAAATTACCAGCCAGAAATAAAACATGCACATAGGAGTTGGATTCTCAATTATAATAATTCAAAATACTCCTAGAAGACTTGATTCCTTGTCTTTGTACCACACACCAGTGGAACTCAATGCACTTTTCAAAGCACATTGATGAAGTTTAACTTTTCTTCAGTCAGCTCACCACTTGCACACCACCCAAACCTCAAAGCAGAATATTCTATTTCTAATAAACATTTTGCAGGTGTATTTAGAGTAGAGAAATTCAGTCATAACTGAGGAACAACAAAACCAGTGATATCTCTCTGTATTACTTACTGACAAGACTGTGTGTGACTATCCAGCAGGCAGATTACTCTGCATAAAAGATCCTAATGTACATTATTTTATAGTCTTTATATTTAATAATAATTCACAATTTAGAGAACATTTAATATGTAATACATGGATCTGACTAAATACAACTGGACTCAGATTTTTCAGGTGGCATATATTGATCTGATACAGAAAATCAGCCAACCTGAAGTTTGTGCACTAAAATATACACTTTAATCCTGATACTTTCCATGAGGAATAAGTGTATATTTAAATGGAGAGCAGTAAACAGGGGACTTTGACCCCAAAACTTTGCATTCAGACTTCTACAAAAAGACTTACAGAGACAGAAATGTTACCATTATCCACTGACACCAACTGAAAGAGAAAGGTATCACTCATCTGAAAAATCAGTGCATGAGGGCACAAAATGGACACAGTGAACGTGGACCCAAACACTGGAAGTAGAAAAATTCATGTCTGAACCAGCATTTGGTAGCAAGAGTGACGCTAGGGACTTGTGTCACAAACATGTTCACAAAGCTGTGTACTTCACAAACAACACCCCCACCACCTGTTGACCCAACCTATCCACCATTCCCTTGGCCAAATCCTTGGCAAGGATTGGGTATTTTCATGGATCAGACCATTCCCAACAGGCAATGGGTGCAACCATCTGTGCAATCATCTTATTGTTAAAGGCAAAAGTGTAAAATATTATGCAAGTGAGTAGCATTGAGCCCAAGAGCCTTACTGCCACAGAATGGTCCCTGACATGTTTAATTTCCTAATATTAAGGTATACATAGATGCATTTTGCTGAAGAAGTTGGTATGTCTCAGAAAGAGCAGGAAAACCTATAGGAAAAACAACATTATAACAAATTGCAGCCTGTTTAATCCTCTTTTCTTCAATTTATTTTACTGCAGAACAAAGGGCCAAGGTAAAACCCTAATTTTATAAATTTTATAAAGCAACCACAGAAAAAATATTGACAATTAAAGCTGGTAAAACTCCAACTCCTAGTATCTGTGAAAGGGTTGAAATTACTAATCAGCAGCAGCTGATAAGAAGCAGTTTAATCATAGCCAAGAACTTTAAAAAAATCAGCATATGAAAAAAGTTAAGAAAAGCAGATAAATGTTACAAAATTTATCCTTTTATATAAGAATTTCCAATTAAAAATGGAAAAATATTGGCATTCTCTCCTTCATAAATGATATTTTGATATGCACTACTTTTAAATACTGTGCATGATATTAGTACTTCAAAACAGATTTAGTACGTTTTAGTAGTTTCTACTAAGTAGATAATTTATGAGATCTTTTGGCTTTTTTAGTTTTATTAAAAGTGTGGCATATAAAACTATTTGTGCATCAAGAAATAGTGGATTACCCAAGTGTTGACAGCAATTCCTGTAAAATACATAACCCTTAATCTTAGGTTTCAGGCATTTTTCCTATTTGCAAAGTCTGCATCTGACCTTTTTTTTTCCTTAGTTGAGGCAGTTTTATTTAAAGCATAATACTCCATATATAATTTGGACTTTCTTACTGATCTCTATGAAGGCATTATTTTTTGAAAAGGTAGAAAAATGCACATAAAGAACTGTCCTTCAAGCAAAGGTCTTCTAAAAAGCTTTTTTCTGGGTTCAAGGGGGGATATAATAGTCCAGTGAAACCAGTGGAAAGAGTACTTGTCAGTCCAAGGAAATCAGGATCAGGTCGCAGCCTATTTTTGCAGCAATGAGGTGAATAGCAAAGCTTCTAATGATTTCATCAGAACTTGGATTTAGTCCTGACAGGAAACACAGCCATAAAATCATAAATTCAGTAAGATGAAATTCCAAGTGAGTATATTTGGTCAAAGGAGGTGAGGACTGAAAATGCACAGAGTGAGAAAAGTACAAACCCAAGTGTCTACAGCTGTTAAAAAATGAGCTGGTGTCATGCTGGTAACCCCTTAAAATAATGGTCTAATCATTATTAATTCCTCCGATATTTAATGTAATAACATTAATCATGATGAACTCATTTGGTATTAATGTGAATGTCAGACGTACCTCTCCACACACACGCACATCATTTTGGGATTAGCTCTTTGGTATATAATTCTTTTTGTGTCCCTCAAAAAGTGCTGAGGATAGTTGTTTTGTGACTTTGACACAACCGAGCACAAGCCCTACTTATACACAACCATTTCCACTCACATTTGAGAGCATCTCTGAGTGCCTGACAAGCAGTTCCAGCACCCAGAGGTGGGAGGCAGATTATGAAAGAGAAGACATCGGTAAGGTTTACATGAAACCTCAGGCTGTTTTTGCTCCTTGCTCTTATTTGCCACATGCTACAAATGCTGATGACTGTTCGGAGCTGGACCTGCTCTAGATTTGAGCTGACATTTTAATAATGAAGATGAATGTTAATGAGGATCTGGACCACAAACAAGATTTCTTGGTCCCACAGAGAGACCACAGCCACTGAAGCTTGGTGGTTTGTAATAATCAGATAGGGAAAATCTGAAGGCATCATCCAGATGATGCTTCCAGAGAAAGTGCTTTCTAGGCTGCCTACTTGCAGTGCTCAAGATCTACAAAACCCATTAGATTCCCTGTTACTTTTCTGGCAGGCATAGAGAAAAACAGTGATTTCAAATAGCAGGGTATGGAAGAGATGACTATCCTATGGATGCTAACTATGACAAAATAAATTGCACCCAAAATCCCCATAACCACGAAAAAATCATCAAACCTTCATTATTTCTAATTAATACACATTTTTTATTGTATCAAAATTCCTAGTGTTTTATGCCAGTGCAACTAATACAAATGCCTTGGTACAGCCTTCCCAACAACTCATAATAAATTTATCCATTTACTGTCTTTCACTTGTTACTGAGTAGCATGGCACACTGTTAGTTAAAATTAGTATTTTTTTTAAAGTACAATATCCATTTAGCTTCTATCCTCTGAACTTTTATTCATTCATTATTAACACTGAAAGCCAAAGTGCAGGAGAGAAGTTCAGTTCTATCGGCATTTCAGATGAAAGTGATGTCTCGGTGTATTAGCAGAACACCACACTATCATACATAAAATGCTGCCCAGTCCCTCAACAAAGCAGCCGTATCCCAGTGCCTAATAGGATCACTTACTTCAAATGTGACACCACCTTCTTTGAAATATTTGTTTAGATTTCAAAAACACATGAAGGTTCTCAAACTCGAACAAAACCTCCAGCCTCCAGCCCAGGCTCTGATTCTAAAGAGCTTTCCATTTGATAAATCAGAGCCTGAATCCAGGATTTTTTTTTCCTTGTGGCTTGGCTTTTTTTATTTTTGGGATAAAAATAAATGTCATCTGGTTTTGACTGCAGATAATGAATCATATTAAGAATTTTAAAAGCACTATTCTCTTTTTTGAGACCTAATTTCAGACCTATTAACACTTTAATATGAAACAGAAGCCCATCATTTCATTAGAAAAAGAATAAGGCCTCTCTTGCACCATATGTTTCTTCCTTTATAAAAAATCCTTTTGAAATCCTAGATTGGGCACCATCAGAGAATATAGATCTGGGACAAAGACAACATATAGGTGAGCAGATCTTGCATCAGGAAGATTAACTATTTCAAGCAAAATTACAGGTTTCTGGCAAACTGTCATTCTCATTTCTTATAATAATAAATGATCCAATTTTAAAAAAAGAACGATTGGAACACAAAAAAAAAATCCTGGTGGGAACAACCAAAAAAACATGAAATGCTGGCATGTCACCTCCACAAACTTACCTATGATTACACAAAGGACAAACAGCTGCTTCTCACAAGTGCTTTTTGGCACTGTAATAGTTACATTTAGATATTTATTAAATAAGGAAAAGAAAAATATAGCTGTCCCTTTTCAATATTTAGATTTTAAAATGAAAATGTCTTTAAGACACGCAGAACATGAACACAAGAGCTGGTGTGATAGCAGAGAACCTTATTGCACATAATTAACAGACACATAATGTCTGGTTACTAGTAATTTCCTTCTAGCTGAGTAAGGAAATAATTTAATCATGTTGATCAAATGAATCCCATGAGCCCAGTGCAACATTATGCTTTTTTTTCCCCTCTCTAAATCTGCGTTAACTGATAAGAGTCTACTTGGTGAAATCATGGAACCCAACCTTGTTTAGGTATCCTTAATTTTACCAAAAATATTGGCATGATTTTAGTAATTTTGTTAATCAAGCATTTCAGTAAAACCTTTTCTAATTCCTGGTGCTGACCTCAAAGGAAAAACAACAGGGAGAAGGAAGAAAGAAATAACTCAGAGTGTTCTTTACTTGGAATAGAAGCAAAACATTTTTTAAAATTGCGTATTCCATGTTGCTCTGTTATAACAGAAGGAAGGTATTTCTATAAAGACATGTAAAAAACCTAACAAGTAAGTCTCTTAAATACTTAGGTGTTAAGCAGCTAAATGTAAATTACTGTTATTCACTCCCAAAATATCACCAGGTGTACCTCAGAAATAGGCAAGTAGAATTTTCTTTTTTCCCTGTAAACTATCATTTTATGTGGTAATACATTATTTGCCTTGTCATTCCAGGGTTTCATAGTAAAATCTTTTGTGGGATTCTGCTATTGTTCTCTTTGAACTACTTAGAAAAAGCACTGAACTACCTTCTGTGATATCTCAGGTAGTTTTCTGTAATGTGGTGATATAATTTAACACTTACCATAATACATTTTATCCATGTATTGTTTGCTAAATAATTCCTGCAATAACACTTTTATTCTTTCCATAATTCTTTAGGGTAATGCTGGAGGAATAATATTTTTACTGCAGTGATTGATGTTGGATTCTCCAGCATGAATAGACCCCATGAACACAGGTTATTGATAAGCATAAAAAAATAGCTGTATGAAAAGAATATCAGGGATCAAAGGGTTAATACCATTTTATGAGGTTGTAAAAATCTACCTCAAGAATCTTGTGTTAGCAATATTCTTTGTGTAAGATGTATGTTATTAAAACAAGTAGCAGCATCTGAATTAAAGTGACAGTATGATGGATGACTAGTGAAGTGGAATCAGAGTCGTTTGCAGCATTTTGGGCTAGATGTGGGAATTCTGCCTCAGAGGTAGGACGCTTGGCAGACGCATTGATTCCGGGCTGACGCATGTTCATAAATATGCCCCCAGAGAGGTGTGGCCTAGCAGAATTTACAAAATTATGTTCATGAATTATTTAACATTTATTTATGGATGCTATATTTAAACAGCATTTGCAAAGGCAAAAGGACCGCAGCATACATAGTGAGCTTTAGATAATGCAAATGCTGCACAAGACAGAGACAGTTTGTATACTTCACGGAGAGGGTAAGTCTAGCAGAACTACGTAAGTGATGTGTCAGTGCTGTGGCTTTGTACACCACAGTCTGCTGCACCCCAGGGAGACTGACAGTTCTGGGAAATACCTTACAAGCTGGCAGTTCTGACCTCTGCAAAAGAGATCTCTTCAGAAAGAAATACCAAAGTGCTGATGGACACTTCTGTGAGCAGCCGATTCCGAGCCTGCCTCCGCAGCCGCTGTGTCTGAGAGCCTGCTCACAGACCAGGCAGTGAATAACCTGCCCTTGGTTGTTGTAGTACTGATCTTGGTATCAGACCACTTGATGTTATTTTGACAACACTGGCGCTTGTAGGCCTAAATTGCCAAAAGTTAGTAAGATCCCAACCTCTCCCATCAAGCATGCATATATCTCACTAACATTTATTATATGATCAGAGTTCTCGCTCTCAATTAGTGGCACAGATTTTTCCTCTGCTCAGCACATTTGGAAAGCACAAGATGAATCCATACTGCATGCAGTGAAACAAAGCTATTACAAAAACTAAAGATGAAATGTCATGAAATAAAACAGAATCCCAAGGTAAAGCAGTATATCTCACCCTGGAAGGGAATACCCTTGAAGGAAGGGAAGTCTTTCATTTGGCTCTGCACTGCTAGTTTATACTTTAGACTCTCTTTATACTCTATTATATTCTTCCATTGTGCCATTTCTTGGTCTTCAAAAGACAGGATTTTATATTTAATTTTCACTATAGAGTATCTGAACAACACTGGCTTGTGAAAACATTTTATTTTAGTTTGTTTTCTTTGTTTTTAGTTCTAATTAGTTAATTTTCAATGTTAGATTCCTGCAAAGAGTGAGGAGAGGCATCAAAGTGCTTTGAGCTGGGGATGTGCACAACTATAAATGGTCCCTCTAGGAGGGCTGATAGTAGGGTTATTTCTTTGGAAAACTTTCTTCACTAGTATTTTCCTGAAAAAAGGCTCAGGAATACAGTTTTTCACTATTTAACTTCAAACTTAAGGCCTTATGACAATCATCCTATCAATGGAATGGCTCTGTAGAAGGATCATCTTTGTCCACACATTTAGCAAAACTTCTTGGAACCTGCAGTTCCTATACCTCCTGAGTCCATAAAGTCCATACTGACAGAATATGCTCCCCATCATCTAACCATCTTATTTTCTATAGTTTAGTCCCACTATTTTTAATTCTGTGTCAAGGGGACACAGAAAAAAAAATTATTCGCTTTGTCTGTGCAGCCACCCTTTATATATTTGATGCCTGTAATCATGCTCCCTTAGCCTTTTTTACTGTACACATGCTTGAGGACCCTGAGTCTGTCCTCAAGGACATTTGCCAAAATGCCACATTTGGCAAACCTCCAAGAAATTGTCTTGCTCCCTTTGCAACCTCTCCCACTAGAGTTCATTTTTCTTCTTATCACACCCAAAAGTGAGCACACCACCACAGAAGTACTTTACAAAGGAGATGATGACTGCCCTTCCTCATCTCTGTATGCACACCATCTTCCCTGTCTTGGAAATAGTTGCTTTTTCCCTAAAAGCACGTTTGTGTTCACCTACTAACCTACTGAAGTTCTATTTGATCCCCTCTCATAAAAGTGTGCTTCCTGGATTGTGTTTGTCAGAGTATTTATTTCCACACACACTCAGAGTTTGGCATTTGGTCTCACCAAGGGCACTCTTCTGCTCCAGGCTGTTTCTCCGGTTTACCAAGACAATTTTGAAATCTAGTCCCATTCAACAACCTGCCTCAGACTCCTCCAGCTTTGTGTTACCTGCAAATTTAATAATTTCAGTATCCACATCCTCCCAGGTTCACAATGAGGCACTGGTAGCTTGTGTGAGTGGCTACTTCTCAAACTCACTTTGCACCCACATGAAAGTGTTTTCCCCTAAACTAGATGACTTGCGGGAATGGTTCCCAATAAGGTTGTTTTAAATCTGTCTCTTAAATTTCAGGATAAATGTTGAACAAAAATTCAAGTGGTTGAGCTAATAGGCTTCTGGCCCATTTTTCTCAGAAAAAATGTAAATAAGAGATAACAAAAAGAAAAAAATCCTGCACCATATTCAGGACAATGGTGCCTTCTAGCTTTTGTTTCACATCCTGTCAGGAGGGATGTGAAACACATGCTTCAGATCTATGGTTCAAGTGAAGGCAGAGATACACTGTCCTTTGGAACTATGAAACTTCAGGTTTCTTTGTAGAAAGATTCCTTTCATTCTCATCATCCCTAGCTTTATCCACAGTGGAAAGAAAGAAAATAAGGACATCTCATATGCCCTTGTCCAACACTGAGCCCCCTCCAAAGACACAATTCCAGCACCAACACGTGCTTCCTCCTCAAGATGAGGGTCTTGAACCATCATGAGAAGGCTACCACAGGTCCTTTGCCAGCCTATAAACAATTGCTTTCCAGTGGGAGGACACAGCTTCACCTGTTTCAACTCCAAAGAGGTAGATTTTTTTGACAAACTGTCCATGCAAAAGCTTTGCAAGCCTGATATGAGTAGGGAAAAAATTTCTCCTTTTAAAGAAAAGCAGCAGACCAACACTATTTTCTCTGCTGCATAAAGCACTTGTGTTTTGATTAAGGATTACATTACAATTTTTTCCAATTACCTTACTTTGGGAGTTTATCAAATGCACAAAACTTTCCCACCAGAGAGCTTGGAAACTACAGATTTTCACTCTGTCCATTAAGGTTTTATTTTAATACTGTATAATTTTACAGATGCCAAAGATGGTGTTAAAACAAATAAAAAACCCCCAAACCGTACAGCAAACGCTGTTCTGCATTTAACTTTCATGTGTCAACACGAAGGACTCATCAACCATAATCCTGCTACTTGTAAGAGGGTGCACTACTGAATGGCAGTGCTGGCAGCAGGCACGAACTTAAAATTTGTGGTTGGACTTTAGGTTTTCAAATTTGGGTTAAAGTGTATTAATTTACTATTTGATTATTTAAAATAAGACAAAATACTGGCTCTGTTCCCTATATCAATTTCTTTAATTAAGTGCAACATTCTCTGATGATTCTGTTCTAGCAGACAGCTCCAAATCTTAACTTTCACAAAGTTTAGGGATGTCTGAACGTGGCCAACCCAAGTTTGGAACACTATGCAGAAGTTATTAGAGGCAATCAATTTTGATTTTCCAGCATATTTTTCCTCTGCTGCATCCCCTTTTCATCTGGAAGGAACTCCTGTCTCTTTTCTAATTGATGAGGTGAACGGGTATGAGTGAGCTTATGATTTCTGCTCTTTGCTTGAGTGGCAGGGAAGTAAATGGAAAAATTGTCTCAAAAGTTTAAATGAAGGATTTGGCTTTCACAATAGTGGAATTACTAGTGCTCAGTGGATTTTTCTTAACTATTGCATGCCAAAGAAATAAACCATGAATGATTAGGGTAGTAGGATTTTTGTTATCAGATAAATCATCACTTACTCAGGTTCTCTGACTTCCCTTCCTTTCCAGGGTTTGGATTTTTCTTTCCATTTTTAGTTTACTGACAACAAGAAATATCTCTGAACTGGAAAACCCTGACCTGACTTGAAAGCAGCATTTCAAATACTTCTCTCTCTCTTTAAAACCTCAGACTTTCTGCATTGTTTGGAGCGCTTCCTTCAGTTTTCAAGTACTTAACCCATTAGGTCTGGGGTCTTTCATAGACTAGAAATGCTTCTCAAGGGACTCAGAGAAATTATCTTACTTTTTAAACACTACATGCTTTAAAAGTAAGTATTAAAATATGACACTTTAATTTTTAATTCTTTTTACAAGTTTTTACCATTCAGCCAATGCTAGTATTTTTAAAAGGAGGGGGGTCATTTCCAGCCAAATAAACGCAGCAGAATTGGAGCAGGAATCTGTGCAGTTCCATTACTGCAAGGAAAAAAGAAGGGAAGTCCTTTTACATGCTGATGATGGGTAGGTTTCTATGAATTTATTCTGTGAAGTACTAGGATCTCAAGAATACCAAAATATTAATAATTAATATAAGTCTTGACATCCCAACCCAAAAGGTATTGAAGTGCTTGGTACACTATCAGGCAAATCTGTATTTCCTACTAATCTCTCTTGCTCCCATGCTGATACCAGAGTTAAATCACTCTACATATCTCTCTCTGGTGTAGCTTTGCCCCTATATAACTTTTGCACTTTCCTGATATAAGTCTGGGCTTTTGTAAGTTAGAACACCAAGACAAATTTCTTCCTTATTGATATGCAGAGAAAATGAAACATGTCTGGCAAAGCAAACTAGGCTTCACCTTTAGGACACCCGAATTCAATCCTCAAATTCAGCACTAATAACAAAAGAACTTCTTCTTGAGGATGCTGAAGACTGTAGGCACATATAGGCACTGAAATATTCTTGGTCCTTTTTAAAATGAAATTTGTAATAAAATGTTTGGCACCAGCTTCATTTGTATCACAGAAGGGCTCAAGAAACACAAAATAAATTGAGTCACAAAGAAACTGGGTTGCAAAATAAATGCATTTGAGGCTCTGAAGCCTCTGTGGGGAAACAAGAAGATGAGGAAAAGCCATTCTCTCCTGTAATTTCACTTTCCCCCGCCAGCCCCCAAAGACTAGGCTGCTTCATGTTGCAGCTAAGGGCTATTGGGAGCTAAAGTATGCATTAGAACTACAAAACAAAGCTCATTATAAATGACACAGGAATACTACATGTAACGGAAACATGCTGGTTGAATTCCAGGGTTTTTGAACCAGGTGGTGTTACAAAAGAAATCCCAGCCTCAGTGCAGTCAGCAAAGCACCTTTCAACATTATAAACCCAAGAACTCACCCAATATGTGATATTTTCCTTTTTCTGTCTTTCTGCCTTCTTCATTTATCATTTAGTATATTCTGTTGGATTTGTTGTCTTCTGACCCTTTGCTTTACTCGGAGTCGCAGTTTCTCCTAAACAGAATCCAAGCTCAGTAATGGTCAAGACTGAGGTGAACTTTTGAACCCAGAAGGTTGAACAGGTTCAAAATTAAACAAGAACAAGAAAACAGTTCCACTCAAGTTATTATCTTCCTACATTCACCACTTCTGATTTTATTCTCTAGGCAATTACACATGCAGATTTAACCATGTGCAAAAACATTTACCAGGATGGGATTGGAGCCATAATCTGTAAACATATATGTAATTGCCATTGACATCAAGTTTGCACTGAAAGGCCTTTCAACAAGTTTGATGAAAAAAACCCCACCAAACTTCACTGTTTGGGCCTTTGGCAACAAAACCCAGGCTGCTACTGTAGAGCCACAAAATACTTCCTGTAGTAAAACAAGCACAGCTCCAGCAGAGAGTGAGGTGAATCTGACACTATGGCATGTTTTTGGATTTCATCACTGTTCATGAACATTTTGGATATCATTAAAGGAAAATTATGCTTTTAGTCTTCTTGCTACAGAAAAAAGAATGTGAACAGAGTGCCAATGTTTTCTGAAAATGTTAAATTCTGAAGGGGGGCTCCTGCTTTGTCGCAGCTGGCTGCCTCCTCTCCAAAAGGTTTGGTCTGAGAAAAGAGACATGGTCCCTGGTGCTCTAGCAGAGAAAAGACCAATGTGGGGGACTCAGAAAGGCTCTGCTAAGAAGTAGAAAGGAGAATTAATACTGCAGGTTTTATTCCATCTTGTCTGTCCTGACCATCTCAGCACTGCACACTATGTGATGTATTTGGGGAGAGAAAGCTGTCCAATCAACAGACAAATTCTATTCTAAATCAAGTATATATTAAGGAAAACTGTCTGCTTTAACTTTTTTCTTCTCTGTCATCATGAATATTCGGGTGAGGTTATGCTTCTCCTGCAGCCACAGAGAGAGGCAAACCCACCATGCCCTCAACTCCCTCCAGTACCTGCACAGCCCTGGCACACTGGAATGGTGCAGGCAGGCTGTGTAAGGGCTACAGACACCACAAAACAGCCCAACAAAGAAACCCAGTTCCTTGCAACACAACAAAGAGCCATCCTTAAACACATCCCCCCAAAATCTCAGCAAACAAATCACATTGGCTGTGCTGGCAAGAAGAATTTCCCAAGGACATGCGAGATGGAAAGAGGCAAATCATACTAGTGAAGGAGGATTTGAAAAACCCCCTATGTAAAGAATTAAGCTTCTCTTGGTAGATTAGTGCTCCTGAGAGCAACCTTGTGTTCAATAACTCCCATGCAAGCGTAACCATGCTGACAGCAAGCTGGAGGAGAATGTCAGTTATGGAGATGGAGCAAGGAGGATTCATAGAGGAAAGTCCAGTGTTTGCAAAGTCTTTCCCTGCTCCAAGAACAGAGATGTTGCACAAAGAGCCTGGTGACCAGGAGAAGTCCAAACCGCCAATGAACAACTTCTACTGAGGATTATAGGTGCCCCATTGGTAAATAAAGCTGATTCAAATCCAGTTAAACTCACTGCTTGTGAGTTTCCTAACTTGCACTGCGCATGGAAGCCAAGTTCTACTGACTGCCTGAGAGAGGTGAGACTTTTCCTTTTTGGAGTCTTCACCCTGAAAAACCTGATAACATTTCGCATCAGGCATCTCAGAAATACCCTTCTATTATCCACCAACACCTCAAATCATTGTCAGTCTTGATTTATAATTTCTCTCATGCCTCTGAAATTTACAGTGATGCACCTACCCCCACTTCTCTGGAATCCTCGTGACGAACATCAACTTTTCAGCTCACCTTATGAGCTTAATATTCCTCCAAAATGTTTTCCCTTACTTCATCAGTTAAAATGCACAGTATGTTAGTACTACTTATGCTTAGAAGCATAAAAAAGGAATTTAAGTCATCCTGCCAGATTGGACCCACAGGCATTATGGGTAAGGCTGATAGGATGAGCTCACCAAAGAAAAAATACCAGGACAGCTGTTACAGGCAAACAGGGGCACTGAAACTGTACATCTGAAGCTTCCCTTGTCCTTTCCCGAAGTGCAAACTTTGCTGTCATCTATAAATCAAACAGTTTATGATGCTGCAATATTTACACTCTAATTAAAAAATCATAAAGCCATACCCCTTTGGTGTGTAAAAAGAAGAACTCAGGATCTGCTATTGAAACATGGTGTTAATCAGTAACTCCTAATGATCTGCTCCACAGCCTTAGGAGGTTACATGCGTATTCAGCTACACATATCAAACAAGATAATGAGGGAAAGTGGAAGAAGTAAAGGGAATATGTTACAGCAAACACAGGGTTTTGCTACACCAGGACCTATTCCTAAACCCTCCAATTCTTATGTCACTGTCTATTTTCTCATTTTCAAAAGGCAACAGATTTATAAAGTAAAGTTTTGATAACACATTACATACAGAGTAATCTTGAGATGTTTTCTGTGTGTGTAACTTCTGAAAAAGCCAAACATAGCTCTGGAGAAACACCTGCTTTTACCTTTCTATGGTCAGAACTCCAGTTCTCTCCACATTTTTGAAAAATGAGTCTTAAGAGTCAGTGTTTCCGTGTGAGTTTCTCTGAATTTATTAGGGAAACAGTTGATTTTCTGAATCTGCCATTTGCTGTTTATGCAGTCAGAAAACAGCTCTCTAGCAAAGGCTTGAGAAATCCAAGCATTGTGCAATGTTGGAAATAAAAATTACAAAACAATGTCAGCTGTAATTAGTGCTCCTAATTCTGCACTTAAAATAGCATTTGTCATTCAAAGTTCCTCATGAAAATAAAATCAGGGCTTTGCGCTCCCCCTTCTAGCTAAACAAGTCCCTCTCCCTGCCACATTCAAAGAAAGCTGTGCGTTGAGTCGCACAAAGCTTCACTCTTTTCCAAAACCAACCACCAGCTGGGAGAGCCAGTCTGTGATCACAGACCCTTTTGGGGCACTCTTGTTTGATTCTTTCACAACCAGGCAAATCCACACCAAGACTTCACCTAAACTTCGCATCTCGCATCCATGGTTTTGTAGCTCTCTCTAGTTAAGGGTGAAAAAGACAGAAGGCAGAGATTTTTCTCCCTAG